>NW_022991435.1:4292037-4414998 GCF_902827175.1 Gymnodraco acuticeps | reverse complement strand
TGCATGATCACAGCTCCCGTCCGCTGTGACGGACCGTTGAGCGGAGGAAAATACACTAAGAGTTAGACCTAACACACTTAGCTAGTTTATCTACTCTGGAACTAGCTAAAATAGTTATACATTTATTCTTTACTGTCGGGTCACTTATTACAGGTTCAGCGAGCTGCACGAGCCTGACGAGCTGTCAGGAGAGGGAGAGGAAAAGAGAGCACCCCGTTTATTGTTCCCATTTTATTATCCAGAATTACTGTACACTTTTGAAGAAAGTAGTTAATCTACTATTAGTAGTTTTATTAATTAATTAACGTAATTAATTACGTTTTTTTTTCATTAACATAAAATAAATCTCACGTACCCCCTGCAGTACTCCAACGTACCCCTAGGGGTCCGCGTACCCCCATTTGAGAACCACTGCTTTAGAGAATCCGAATGCACTTTCACTATCCGACGTGTTTATGATGCGCCAGCGGACGTCATGAATGTGCGTCTGCTGCTGTGGGGAAACTATGGAAACTACAGTTTTCTATACAGCGGACTACAACATGGATGTTCAATAAGAACGAGGGACTACTGTAAACTCATCTAGAGACTCTGCACCGTGCTCTGATGCTGTTGCTTTATGCTTTATGAACGGGGACAACAGAGAAACATATTCTTCATGACCAAAGTTGGAATTGAAATAAAAAGGAAAGTGAAACTTATGCTCGTCACCCTCTCCCTCCGGTCCACATTAATACAAATGATCCCAATACGTATGATTGTATGAACTATGAAAAGATCTTAAAATCAATACAAATGTATTTATTCTAAACGTTAGTCTTTAACATCTATCACTGTGTATATCACCATTCAAACATCTTTTAAAAGTTGAACAGACCCTACACAGCTCAGTGAAATGTTGACTTTATTTGATCATTTCAGTAAAAACTAACGTTCATATTTCTCTTTTTGATTATAATACTGATGAACGTTCAAAACAAAGCACTTTGGCAACTTACCACATACGTTTTAAAATGCAATAATAAGCACCGTAACTTTCATGATATATTTTCTCTGTCATAATCGTTTGTTTCCGTGAACGGCCGACTGTTGTGTGACGCAAATGCTGCGGCTGCAAGGCATTGTGGGGCAGCATTTTCTCCTCTCCTTTCGGTTAGGGAGGTCCAGTGGTTCCTAAGCTAAAGGAGGTTATAAAGGAAGTTTGAAACCTCCTTTCCTATCATTTAGAGAATTGGAACGGCACTTATCATGGCTGCCACTGAGGGACTTCCGGGTAATTTCACTCCGTTAGGAAGGTTCCTAAGCTAAATGGACTATTCGACTGCAGCCATGATGTCCTTCAAAATGGCGCGCTTTAATTCATTTCCGGGTCACTACCGGAGGACCGAGGAGTCGATGAGTCCAGGAGGGGACATTTGAGTATTGAGAAACCTCTTGTGTGTGTTCCCTCCTACCTGTTCCCTACCTGTTTACTTGATTGTGTTCACCTGGTACCCCTGTGTTTTCTCCTCCCTCCTCACCTGTCTCTTGTTTCGTTGATTAGTCTTGTGTGTATTTAAGTTCTGTTTTTGCTGTCTGTCATTGTTGGTTTCTTGTTTGTCTGAGACTGTGTTCTCAGGGTAGTGTTCTGTTTTTGTCACCTATAACCTTGAAATAAAGGTATTTTGCTCTGTTCAATCTGCATTTGGGTCCTGCCTGTTTCACTAACCCTAACACTAATGTCACAATGAAATAAATCTACCTCGCACATGAATCAGCTCAAAGATTTACAACTGTGTATCTTCCTCTTGGCATGTTACTTTATCTTGTAAACCAAAGCTTGAGCAAGCAGAAATGAGCTCAGAGCTAGTTTCACGCTTGCCAGCTTTGAGGATCTTGGCAAATAATGTGACGATGTTTGTCTGTAACAGTCACAGATACAGGCGACACGTCCAATCTGTTAGCAACACCACTTGTTGAAACAACAAAGGATCTGGTGTAGAAAGATTGAGTTTTGGGATAAGAATGAGGAATGAGACAGCTTTTGCAAATGGAGCGAGAAAACATCCTAGTGGTGTCATTTTGCTTTTTAAAATCAAGATACAATATATTGTTCTGCTTCTCTGTTTTGGCCTTTCAGTTGTCAAATCAAATAAAGAATCATACAAAAATAATAACCATAGCCTATCAATCCCCCTTTAAAAGGCCCTATTATGGTTTGTGGATGTTTTACCTTTCCTGTAGTTTGTTACTGTAAACATGTTGTGGTGCATGCAAATGGTCTGTAAAGGCTAAAATCCCAATAATACAAAATACATTTGAACCTGAAAATG
This sequence comes from Gymnodraco acuticeps, assembly GCF_902827175.1. NCBI lineage: Eukaryota > Metazoa > Chordata > Actinopteri > Perciformes > Bathydraconidae > Gymnodraco > Gymnodraco acuticeps. Next base: position 4,412,686 of record NW_022991435.1, on the reverse strand, counting down.
AGCATTATAATATTCCTTCTTTAAAGTGCGGCACTCTGACTTTGAAGCAGTTTAAGGTCTAGTTTTCTATTTCAGTATTCAGATTTTATAATCAGTTGTTACAAGCATAAACTATAATTTGCAGCTCATTTAAATCAGTAATGGATCCCTAATGGCTTTATTTAATGAGAACCTCCAGTTGCTTCTAACCCTCAAATGTCACTAATCCACACTGCTGTCACTAACCTGTGTTTTTCTTTATTTTTTCTGACAATGTCGTGATCGTTAAATAATGACTTGTCTCGGCAGTCAGTAATGACATCTCGGCAACATGCTATTTTCCAGCCGCAATCTATTTTATACTCTGACAACAGAAACAGATAAATATGTCAATTTGTGTCCATTGCTTTTTCTCCCTGCCTCTCTGTCACACAATACTTTTGTGGTGTATTTTCTGAAGACGAATGAATCGTTACAAATATGTGGTAATGTTATACAGGGCCGTCCCTGGCCAACTTGAGGCCCCACGCAAAGTTATATGATGAGGCCCTCTGTTTCGCGAGCGTCGACGGGGGGGGGGAGGGGTTGGTGACGGGGTGCTAGTGGAGCCTCGCAGCGGCGAAACCACACTAATTGAACCGCATAAGCGCATAGGTGTGCCGCATTTGCAGCTCAGTTGAGGCTCTGTCCGCAAGATGAGGCCCCCTCCGCGAGGTGTGGCCCCCTCCGCAAGGTGAGGCCCCACGCAATCTGCGTGATCTGCCTGTAGGGAGGGACGGCCCTGATGTTATATATAAAAGATAAATACACATGCAATGGCTGGAATGGCTGTAGATCGCCTCTTGCAAAGTGACGCAGTAAAATGCTGTGTACATAGCATCTTATCTTAGACAAGGCTACAAAATGGCTGCAATATCCCGTATGTTTCTAGGTATGATTTTAAATCGCACTGGGGATTGGCTACCAGCAAGAAAAATAACACACTGTTATTTACTCACCAATAACACACAATTATCCTTGCTTTTATTTATTGGTTTAATTCCATAATCTCGGGCTTTTTTGGCGTCCGTCAGGAACTGAATTTCAAAATAAAAATAACCGGTTAACCGGTAGCATTTCGAGCGATTACCCAAGATCCTCAGCTATGGTTTTAAACTCGCTGATTGGGTGTTTTAGCCGCAATGCATGCTGGGATTTGGTGTTTATATGATATGAAATCCGGAAAACATTTTAAAATAATAAAATAATACTTAATTCCGAGTGCTCCTGCCTTTCTCTTTGAAAGTCATCACATAATGGCATTGTAATACACGGTTCGGCTGCATTACATATTACAGATCTGCCGTAGTTTTTTATTTATAGAGCCCTGATGAGAAGACCTTTGGAAAAACTGAAGAAATGCCGCCGAAACTGAATACTTGACGTGGATCATAAATATATCAAGAATTAAACAACATCTTCAATTTCTCTTCACACAATACGTCTCCTTGCAGTATCAACACTAATTCGGCTGACTTTTACCATCCATCCATCCATCCATCTTCTCCCGCTTATCTGTGGTCGGGTCGCGGGGGTAGCAGTTCCAGCAGAGAGCCCCAAACTTTCTTTTCCCTGGCGACATCAACCAGCTCTGACTGGGGGATCCCAAGGCGCTCCCAGGCCAGCGAAGAGATATAATCCCTCCACCTGGTCCTAGGTCTACCCCTTGGTCTCTTCCCAGCTGGACGTGCCTGGAACACCTCCCTAGGGAGGCGCCCAGGTGGCATCCTAACTAGGTGCCCGAACTACCTCAACTGGCTCCTTTCGACGCGAAGGAGGAGCGGCTCAACTCCGAGTCCCTCCCTGATGACCGAACTTCTCACCTTATCCCTAAGGGAGACACCAGCCACCCTGCTGACTTTTACATTTGATCTAATTCACAGATAGGTTATATTTACACCATAACGGTGCACAGCTGATATAAAAGGATTGTAGTTTTTAAAGATATTACTGATTTTCTTTGAATGTAAGAATGTAAATACTGAGTCTGAAATAGTATAGCAATATGCTGTACAATTATGTGAAAGCATGCATAAAACTACACATCTTCAGATGTTGTACATACTTAAGTGTCCGACACTAATAATACAAAGTTATTATGGCTGTGTGTACCTTGTGTGCACCTCCTAGTGGTTAAAGCACGTTATTGAATTATTGTTTTTATGTGATATATTTGATTAAAAAAATATTAAGAGTACATACTTTCATAGGGGGAAAGTATAAATATAGAAATATAGAATATAAAAAATCAAGAAGATACTATAAGTGATCTCTACAATAAAACAGTTTAGTGCAGGATGTACAAAGATATTAATAGGAGGAGGTGCAAAACAGAAAAACGAATTAACCTTTATTTAAACATTAAATAACAGATTAAGGTCTTCTTTTAAACAAGAAAAAAACTTTAGGGGTATCTATCTACAGATAAATATTAAGCCTGACAAAGTACTTAACGTCTAATATATTGCTTTCCTGCAATGTTAACTATGTTGAAGCACTTATTTTAACTGATATTATACATATGAATTATACTCTTATGTATGTAGATAGAATAAGACATGTGCAGAATATGACAGTTTAATGGTGGAGGTACACACATATATGTCTTGTAATGCACTGTTGAGGAACCTGTGACCCAAGTTTTTCATTCATTGCATAACTACACCGTAGTTGTGTATATGATTATGTCAATACACCTTTAAAAATCTTGAAAGGGATGTGCAAAATAGCCATAATATACAGTCTTTAATTAATTATTAGTAGAGAATAACGAGTAATGAATATACTTTATTACTCGTTTCCATTCATGTCAATTGCAGATACATGTTTAGTCTTCTCAAGCACACAACTATCAAATATCTCTCCTGATTGTTGGCACTTGACAATCACCGTACCTGAATTTTACTCAGGTGTAAGTAAAGTCTGATTTAAGGGTTGTTTATATTTCACATAATTAATCAGAATCTGCAAAGTAACTCAAATAAATGTAGTGGAGTACAAATACCAGGTTAACCTCTGAATTGTAGTGGAGTAGAATTACAAAGTAACAATGAGCTGTCATGTGGGTATATATTAATGCTGCGCATTATGGACACAAGCGATTTTCACCCATTTATTAATTATATGTTTTACATTTGATGACACCAATGTGTTTAATACTGGCAGCTTCTAATTGTGGGAAAAACGAAAACGTTCAGTAGAGACGTCCCATAGAACATTTTGCGATACACAATAGCCAGCATGTGTAGTTCTGGGGGGGCGTTCGATTCCAGTTTTGGATAGTCTGGCGTGGTTTCGTTCCATTTCACACAGCTGTTTGACGCTCTGCGTAACCTTACGGGGACTGTAGTCCTAAACGATAGCTGGGGATTATGGGTAGTGTAGTGTCTTCGGCCATCCTAAACTCAGAAATGTTGACAATCGCAATGATGCTCGAAATGTCCCTTACAGGCCTACGTCTGTTTCCGGTTATTTTTATTTTGAAATTCAGTTCCTGACGGACGCCAAAAAAGCCCGAGATTATGGAATTAAACCAATAAATAAAAGCAAGGATAATTGTGTGTTATTGGTGAGTAAATAACAGTGTGTTATTTTGAAAAGAATAACAAATTAGAAGGAAAAAAATATTTAAAAATACAGATTTCAGTATTCTGAGGCTCTGAGCCCCATTTATTTTCCTCACAGACGGCAACAAAAGTCCGAAATTATACGATTTCAAATAAAAGCAATAACTGTGGCTTGATATTGAGTAAGAACATGTTTTTATGAACCACACAGCTTCCGGTCTTCCTTGACCCGACCGGAGAAAAAGACGTGCTGCAGGCAGTAGAAATACATTGCTTTTAAAATCGTGCTGTGCAACATGAAAAAAAGGGGCAAATCGTGTTGGTGAACACGAATCAATAGATTAAAAATCGTGTTGGTGAACACGAAATGCCGTGAGACTGGGTTGCTATATAAGTACAGTCCATTTACCATTTACCATTTAAATATAAGGACATAAAACAAAAAGGTGGATAATAATAAAATATATATGTAAAGACATTTGGTCAAATGAAATGACACTGAGCCAGTGATAACAGCAACGCCCAGCGTGGATGAAGCTGGTGCAGGTCTTTCTTCATGCCCCCCCTTCGTGCTGTCCCCTCAGAGGAAGTGGGAACACGGGATAAGACTATCGACGCCACGCTGTCTCAATGATCCACACTGTTAATATGAGAGGAAAATAAATGTTTTAGGAAATGAAAAATATTAAGTTAACACATAAAACACAGCTCAGGGGCATCATGGACGGTAGGTTTTCCAACAAAGTTAACTCAGCCTCCATTGATTTTCATATCAAATTAGAGTGTTAATAAAATAAGATATCATGGCTTATACTTGCATATCTAAACAGAATCATGAAAGCCTGTTGGTAGAGTCAGGCACATGAGTCCGTTTGAGTGTGTGCGCCGGTGTCTGAACGCTCACTCACTGCTAGCTGTAGCTAACTGTCCCTGCTGTTAGGCTACTGAGCTTGCATTGTTATAGACCTAAAGTTAGCCAAAGCTAACTTTCATAGCAGAGATTTTCTTTACTTCTCACTTAACACAATAAAGAAACCGACTGTATAGTACAGCACAAATAACACAAATGATCAATACTTACATACATTTTCACTTGTAGTATTATAATAATTGAAATGCTGGTTCTTCTGGGGGTCTTCTGTCCGTGCTCAGCAACCACACCGCAGCTGCCTGCACTGTACAATCGCTGCAGGACTGGGCTGTCACTCAAAAACTGAGTAGCCATTGGGGACGCACCCCTGAAAGTCCCGCCCACCTGGGATGTTTGTGTCAGAATCGAAAGCAAAAAATAAGCAAAACGAGAGAGCTGCAGCAAGAGCAAAAGTCTGATCATTGAGAAAGAAGCAAAGAGAACTGCAATCAAAAATATGTGTTAAAACAAAGAAAAAAAAACTTATAGTTTGCATAATTACACAAATGATTTGTTTGCAATTTATAGTTTTATTTTTTAAATAAAATGTATTTTGCTCGACTTTTTTTTCTCTTAAACTCTTAGTTTTGCTTGATTCTGAGAAAGTGTTGCTTTATATTTATGAAACAAAACTAATCCCATACATAAGGCGTTAGCATTTTGCTTCTGGCGATTAGATTTATGATTCGAAAATTATAAAAGTAGGGTAGACATGTGGATATTATCAAACAGGTTATTTTTCCACAGACCTTATTTTGAGCTATTTTCCAAAATCCTATGGAAAAATCCCTTTGCTTTTTTGTCAAGGGAACCCATGCGCAGCTTACTTCTGGGTAAATACGCCATCCCTGCACCACTCTATATGGAGCATTAAAACCAAGTGGACACAGTTGTGGATGGCTTTCTCTTTCTGGCCAGCAACTTAATCCTATCACAGTCTAAAGAAATGGTTTCCGATGTCATTGAACCATTGAGGAAAAATTAACCATGAATGACTACAAATCGTAACTGACAAATCTTACGCCTTCTGACTTTAAATCCTTATGTAGTAACATACTGTTAAAAACAGATGTGTGTCATGCTTTTTCAAACATGTTACATCTAATAAAGGCATGTTACAAACGTGTTTATATTGAACCTTTACAATTTCTGACTTTAAAGATGATGGAATGCCCCCGTTCTAGCTCAGACAGCCGAAGACTGACAAAGACATTGGAGTCCTGCGGGAGTAAGACTGACAAAGACATTGGAGTCCTACGGGAGTCACGAGGGAGGCAAAGAGGAGGCAAATCCTACTCTGATCGAGCTGGTGTCTTATTTCTCTTTTCTTTAGTTTTCTAGCCCCGCATGCTATAATCATGTGTATTTTCTCTATTCCTGTTCATGTGTCTTCTCGCAATTATCACTGGCCCCGTGTATCTCCTAATCGATATAACCGGCCTGCTCTCGTCTATCCCACGTGCTCCACTGAGATCCAACATCTAGTTTCTGGTGGCCTGTGGAATTGCCAGTCAGCTGTTCCTAAGGCTGACTTCATCTCTGGCTACGCCTCCCTGCAGTCTCTGGATTTCCTTGCTCTCACTGAGACCTGGATTACTCCATCCAACACATCCACCCCAGCAGCTCTCTCCACTGCATATTCCTTCTCCCATACACCCAGACCCACTGGCAGAGGAGGTGGCACTGGTCTCCTGCTCTCTCCCAAATGGAGCTTTTCCCTCTTCAAGCTACCTAACTTCACTCCTTCCACCTTTGAATTCCATGCCGTCGCAGTAACCCATCCTATACAGTTAACCATTGTTGTTCTCTACCGTCCACCAGGCGCCTTGGGGGACTTCTTGGAGGAATTAGATAATCTCCTCTCACTCATCCCTGAAACTGGCCCTCCCGCTGTACTTCTCGGAGACTTCAACCTCCAGACGGGGAAGATAGACGAACTAACATCTCTGTTAACCGCCTTTGCTTTCTCACTGTCTCCGTCCCCACCGACTCATAAAGCTGGCAATGTCCTTGATCTCATATTCTCAAGGAACTGCGCTACTTCTAACCTCTCTGTAAACCCGCTCCACACATCCGATCACTTCTTCATTTCATTCTCTCTATCCCTTTCCAAACATAACAAACTAATCTCTTCTCATCCTGCACTTGTCCGCCGTAACCTTCGCTCCCTCTCCCCCTCTAGCTTTGCCTCGTCGGTGCTCTCAGCCCTCCCTTCCTCTGATTCGTTCCATCTCAGGCCTCCAAACTCTGCTGCAGAAACTCTCCTCTCTACTCTCTCATACACTCTGGACTCGCTCTGTCCTCTCACATCTCGGCAGGCTCGTCAGTCCCCTCCTGCTCCCTGGCTAAATGATGCACTGCGTGCTAATAGAACCGTCCTTAGGGCAGCAGAGCGGAAATGGTGGAAATCCAAACACCGTGACGACCTCCTAACCTATCAGGCTCTCCTCTCCTCTTTCTCTGCTTCGATCTCTCAGGCAAAAAGCACTTTCTTTCAAGATAAGATCCAATCTTCCTATTCCAATCCTAAAAAACTATTTTCCATCTTCTCCACCCTCTTGGACCCTCCCAAAGCCCCTTCCCCCTCCTCACTTCTGTCAAGCGACTTTGCTAACCACTTTGAAAAAAAGGTTGATGATATTCGCTCTTCTTTTTCTGACTCACCTTTACTCACCGCTGGGTCACCAGACCCTCCTTCCACCAACACACTTACCTCCTTTTCCCCTCTCTCTCCAAGTGAGGTTCTTACCATCATTACCTCTGCCCGCCCTACCACCTGTCCTCTGGACCCTATCCCTTCAAACCTCCTTCAGACTATCGCTCCTGATATTCTACCGTTTCTCACCCATTTCATCAACACTTCTCTAACTTCTGGTCACTTTCCAAACAGTCTCAAGGAGGCAAGAGTAAACCCTCTCCTAAAGAAACCCACTCTCAATCCATCTGATGTTATAAACTACAGGCCTGTCTCTCTCCTCCCGTTCCTGTCTAAATCACTTGAACGCGCTGTCTTTAAACAACTCTCCTGTTATCTCAATCAGAACAACCTTCTGGATCCGCACCAGTCTGGTTTCAAGGCAGGTCACTCCACAGAAACTGCTCTCATTGCTGTCACGGAGGAACTGCACACTGCCAAAACTGCATCCCTCTCCTCTGTCATCATCCTGTTGGACCTGTCTGCTGCATTCAACACGGTGAATCATCAGATCCTCCTTTGCACTCTCCAAAAACTTGGAGTTTCAGGCTCTGCACTTTCCCTCCTCACATCATACCTGAAAGACCGTACCTACAGGGTGACTTGGAGAGGGTCTGAGTCCGACCCTTGTCAATTAACTACGGGGGTCCCTCAGGGCTCTGTTCTTGGTCCCCTCCTCTTCTCCCTGTACACAAACTCGCTCGGATCAGTCATTAGCCCGCATGGTTTTTCTTACCACTGCTACGCTGATGACACCCAATTAATTCTGTCCTTTCCCCGCTCAGAGACCCAGGTCGTTGCACGCATCTCTGCTTGTCTAGCTGACATCTCTCAGTGGATGTCTGCTCACCACCTCAAGCTCAACCTTGACAAGACTGAGCTGCTCTTCCTCCCGGGAAAAGATTGTCCCACTCTTGACCTAACAATCAACATCGGCACCTCAGTTGTTTCCCCGACTCAGACTGCAAGGAATCTGGGTGTGACCCTAGATAACAACCTGTCCTTCACTGCAAACATCGCTGCTACAACCCGTTGCTGCAGATACACGCTTTACAACATCAGGAAGATACGTCCCCAGCGGACTCAGAAAGCGACTCAGGTTCTGGTCCAGGCTCTCGTCATCTCACGCCTAGACTACTGCAACTCCCTCCTGGCTGGTCTACCTGCATGTGCCATCCGACCTCTGCAGCTCATCCAGAATGCAGCGGCTCGTCTGGTCTTCAACCTTCCTAAATTCTCCCACACCACTCCGCTCCTCCGCTCCCTTCACTGGCTTCCGGTAACTGCTAGAATCCACTTCAAGACACTGGTACTTGCTTACCATGTTGCGAATGGATCTGGCCCTTCCTACATCCAGGACATGGTTAAACCGTACACCCCAGCGCGTGCACTACGCTCTGCATCAGCCAAACGACTCGTTGCGCCCTCGCTGCGAGGGGGACCCAAGTTCCCATCGGCGAAAACACGTGGGTTTGCTGTCCTGGCTCCAAGATGGTGGAATGAGCTCCCCATTGACATCAGGACGGCAGATAGCTTGCACATCTTCCGGCGCAAACTGAAAACTCATCTCTTTCGACTCCACTTCGAGCGTTAGAACTATTAACGAAGCACTTTTATACTAATAAAGGACTGGCTTACCTAAAGCCAGTTGAGTAGCACTTGAAATGTTTGGCTCTATGAAACCTGATGTACTTATATGATTCTGTTTTCTTCAAGGTTGTGTCTTCCTGGTCGAATGTACTTATTGTAAGTTGCTTTGGATAAAAGCGTCAGCTAAATGCAATGTAATGTAATGTAATGTAATGAAGACTTAATCTGACAATGACGATATAGTGATTATACTTTCTGACAAGCAGTTTATAATTGGTTCGACAGAGGCTTTGGAAATAGAGGGCTACAAACAGATAACTGATTTGGGAGTAACTGTGATAGAGGGAATTGCGCAGACTGAATGAAATGCATAATAAACGAGTTTAGTGGTTATTGGGAGAATGTGGAATAAACCGAAGGAGAAATCCAAGGTGAGACGGTTGATCTTTAGCTTTTGCCTCATTAGTGAGATGGGAAGTAGCAGTAAGTTCATCCATCCATACATTTTTGCAACTTGATGCAAGAGCATCTCTTGCACTGAATAATAATAGGAATACATTAGCTTTCTTTTAGCTTTGGGATGATCTGGTGACGTGTCTGGTAAATTCTATAATGGGGAATTACAAACTCTCTGAGCTACTGTCAGATTTTTCCAATTCTGCTGATTACTTTTAGAGCTAATTGGCTTTGCTAGATAATGTTGCTTTTTTATCCCTCAATAAAACCTTACTTTAACAGAAAGTTTTTCTGAATACTCAATATGTTTCTCGTGGTTTTACATTTCCACATTGCAGTTGTAAGTTCTTCTCTCCTTTGGGGTCACATAGGGATGTTTGCATTTCCCTTTGTTTTAATTGAGTTATTTCCCAAGCGAAGCACTTTTTAACTTTAGGAAAAGGTCACCTTTTTTCTCCTCGACTACTGTAAGCCCTGTATCCTGACATTTAGAGTTTTTGTATCTATTTTATTATTAATTCCAGTCAAATGTTGTTTGTTTGTATTTTGTGGTGGATCAGCTATCAAGGAACATTCTAACAGGTGTGCCTCTGATGTGCTCTGAGCAGGGAGGGGCTGGTCTCTGCTAAGATGTGTGAAGATAGGGTCAATATATTTCTGAAGTAAATTATATTGTGTAAAGTTTTATGTGCTCACTGGTATATAAAAATAGCCCTATGATAGATTTAGATATCAGCAGTAACTTAGCGATATTGTAATAGAGGTATGGTCGTTATTCTGTGGGATTTAGATGCTAGCTTGGTTAAGCTCCCCCTATTGTTTGTAACCTTTATTTATCCAGATTGGCAAGGGAGACCTGCAATGACCTATGCTTACCAGGACAGGTGGTACATTCCACTTAGGAGAGACAGTTAAATGCCATTTTCTGGAATTGAGCGTGAGAGAGTAGATTAACAGGTTGCCATGAGGCTGGAGGTTTCCTTTGGTAGTGTTATTTTTCTTCAGTCTTATTTAGCTTTTTGGTTTTGTTGTTTCCTTGCTTTTATTTTATCCAGTTGTGTCAGTATACATTTTGATAATAAGTGCAATTTCTTTTTGCACTACTACTGCTTCCAGACCTGGTTTCTAAACATCCCTTTTGCATAGTTATCGAGTGCAATATAATCTCCTCTGTTGTTCAATTGGGTGGCGGCATTTCCTAATTTTTATATCACCAAACCTTACAATTTGTGTCATGGTACAACCAAAGAAAATATAAACCTGATATGAACAAACATATCAAACAGTGACAGAACAAATAGGGAAAGCCACTGATCGGCCATAATCACAGCGTGATGTAAATTATCTGATCAAATCAAATCAAGTTTTATTTATATAACACATTTTAAAACGATTTTTGGTCGAGCCAAAGTGCTGTACATGCAATAAAAATACTTTACTGCCATGGCAAACAGAAGACAATAAATTACAACAGCAAATATAAAAATCAAACACAGGGAAATGTCAGGAGTCGTACTCCGCTCTGACTAGAAGACCAGAGAGAAGAAGTGAGTCTTTAGTGTTGATTTAAAAACCCCTAGGGTCTGAGCTGACCTCACATGGAGGGGCAGAGTGTTCCAGAGCCTATCAGCCAACCTTAAAGCTCTGGCTTGGGTGTAGCGATGGAGGAGTTCGGCTACATAGGCCGGAGCCAGCCCATTTGGGGCTTTGAAAACAAATAAAAGGAGTTTAAAATCAATTCTGAACCGAATTGGAAGCCAGTGCAATGAGGCCAGAATTGGGATGATGTGGTGACGCTTTTTATGGCCAGTGAGAAGACGCGCAGCTGCGTTCTGCACTAGCTGCAGGCGTCTAATTGACGCCTGGTCCATATCCACGTATAGAGCGTTGCAATAATCCAGTCCTCGTGTTTACATAGGCGTTAATAACCCTTTCTAGGTCTTTAAAAGATAAAAACGACTTGGTCTTGGCCAATAGTCTCATTTTAAAGCAGGTCTTGACTAGGTGCTGACCTGCTGATGGTCAGTATAAGAAAGCCAATGTTTTTCAGTTGATTTTCTGCAGAGGAAACAAGCTGTTTTATACTTGGAAGACTCTTAATGATACACTATTTGCATCCACTAAGTAGCTTAGAAAATAATAACCAAGCGCGTTGGGCTAATCATCATATTAGCAGACTGAGCCCTCCATGTTTGATAAAGCCTGAGTCACAGAGCCTGACCTGAGCCAGAGAAAACCATTCTTGGGTTGATTCCCAGAAAATAAAAGGAAAAGTGTCCAATACGCCCATGCATGGCACACTGCAAACTTTCCAAATGCTTGCTCTGACCTCAAGGTCAACCAGTGTTCTGTCAAGAGACTGTACTCCATTTTCACTTCATTAATAGCAGATGGCAGCTCAGCCTGTTGTTTCCCCCCTGAGCTGTTTACAGCAAATGAAATAGCTCACAGCTGCATCCCTTTGATGCTACTTTGCATAGGTATTGTGTGCAAAAAAACAATACACATCAACTGAGTTTTGTTTCTATAAGTCTCTGTGGTCGCATATACGTGTCATGATGAGAAACAGAACAGGCTAGATCTTTTTAATATTTATCAGCGTTCCATTATTATTCTGCAGACAGTGAGTCAGGGCTCAGACTCCAGAGAATGTGCATGTCCAGTGGTTCTAACCGGTGGGCTAGCTGGCAGGCGTGCAGTCGGACACACTAGATGTATTCATAAATAATTCTCTCACTGTAGCTGCCTGCTACAGCCGGCGGGCAGCATGAGCTAAACAGACCATCGACTTAAAAAACTACCTCATTCAAGACAAGTTGAGAGGGTCTGAGAGACTACGTTCCTACCCTCTTCATCCCCCTAAATCTGTTTTTTCCTAAATATGCTCCTTTTTTTCCATCTGTTTTGTTAGTTTTCTTACTTCTTCTTGTCTTTCTTCATATCAAAGCTAAATAAGTCAGCAGTCCCATGACGGAGCTTGTTATTGTGCATTCTGCTTTATCGTGACACCAAACTGGGACACGGTTGAAATATTCAGGGACAGGGGACAGCGGGTCCAGCTTCTGGCATTGCCCCAGGCCCCCATGTTTTCAGAAAAGTTGAATTTGGACACCGCTGTGGCACAAGGCAGCAAATGAAAATGTAAAAAAATGACTTAGTGGCAACCATAAAAGAGAATAATGACTCATGAGGAACCTTTCAAGAGTTGAATACTCAAATTCATTTTTCTTTTCATTCGGGTTACATTTTTTAAATCAAGCTCGATTACTCGAGTATCAAAAATACTGATGTCCATAGTAAAGTAAATCCTGAATATGAGATCTATATTTTCAGACAAGCCAGGCAAAATGACAGTGAGACATTGGATGCTTTCCACACGCGACTGAGACAGTTGGCGTCAACATGTGACTTTACCGACACTGATAAGGAAATAAAGTCGCAGATTATTCTAAGCTGCTGTTCCGCACGCCTCCGCAGGGCGGCGCTAAAGGACAGCGATATGACACTTCAAAAACTACTGGATGCAGGCAGAGCTCAAGAACTGTCAGACAAACAAGCTGCAGGTATGGAGACAGGAAGATCACAAAAATAATTCCCAGTGCATGCTGTACAAAAGAAAAGCTTCCAAAGTCATACACAATTCAATAAATATAATAATGTGAAGCATGAATACAAAACCTGCAACAACTGTGGTGGACACTTTCCTCATGAGGGAGGACAAGCAAACTGCCCAGCAAAGCGGGGAAAGATTGTAAAGCATGTGGAAAATTAAATCATTTCCAAAGATGCTGCAGATCACAAAACAAAGATTATATGCCTAAAGCTGCAGAAAAACAACAACATTACCGACCAAAATACAAAGTGCATCAAGTGCAGAAACAAACTGAGCAAAAGACACAGAGACCAGACACTCCAGACAGCTCAGCAGAAGATGACTATGTGTATGTTGTATGCACTGCAAGACAATGCAGGACACAAACGTACACAAATAAAAATGGTGGACACAATAATACATGTTATTGTTGACTCTGGTGCGACAGTGAACATATTAGATGATGTTTCCTATGAAGAGCTAAAAGCCAGTTGTGAACTGCAACCATCTGCTGCCAAGATCTATCCTTATGGCTCATCCACTGCTCTTCCTTTGAGAGGAACATTTAAAGCTGCAGTCCATTCAACTACTTCCACAGTAAATGCAGCTACATTCTATGTGATACAGGGTGACCATGGCTCACTGCTGAGTCGAAAGACAGCAACAGAACTAGGACTTCTGAAAGTTGTGAACTCTATGTCCACAGAAATGCCTATTTCATCCCCAAACCAGCTCCTCTATGAGTACCAAGAAATCTTTCAAGGCATAGGAAAACTCAAATATTTTCAAGTGAAGCTACACATTGATGAGTCAGTGAAACCTGTGACACAGCCACACAGGAGGATTCATTTCCACATGAGAAAAAGAGTGGAATCAGAATTAAACCAGCTACAGGAAAAAGGAGTCATCGAGAGAATCAGCGGCCCAACGCGATGGGTGTCTCCGATAGTTGCTACACCAAAACCAAAGAACCCTGACAAAGTTCGCATCTGTGTGGATATGCGCCTGCCGAACACAGCAATACAGCGAGAGCGCCACATCACACCAACTGTAGATGACCTCATCCACGACCTGAATGGAGCTGTAGTATTCTCCAAGCTGGATCTGAATGCTGGATACCATCAACTTGAGCTACATCCAGATTCAAGGTATATCACCACCTTCACTACACACACTGGCCTCTGGAGGTACACCAGACTGAACTTTGGCATTAACTCTGCCGCTGAAGTGTTCCAAAATGTCATTCAAGGAGTGCTACATGGTATTCCCAACGTCAGGAACATGAGTGATGACATCATTGTGTATGGGAAAACACAAGAAGAGCACAACAATAGCCTCAAAGCTGTTTTTCAGAGACTGAGGGAGAAAAATATCACACTCAATGCTGATAAATGTGAATAAAGTAAACCAGAGCTTGAGTTCTTTGGCTATATTTTTTCTGCAAAAGGCATATCTACAGATCCTAAAAAGATCACTGCCATCAAGAACCTTCCTCCACCCCAAAACGCATCAGAGGTTCGCAGTCTGCTCGGGATGATAACATCCTGCTCACGTTTCATTCATAACTATGCCACGATCTCTGAACCTTTACGTCAACTAACAACAAAATACACTACTTGGGGACCACAACAACAGTCGGCAATGGAGAGGCTAAAATCAGAGCTGATGGAAAACACTACAATGGCTTACTTTGACCCAAGGAAGAAATCCAAACTACTGGTTGATGCCAGCCCTGTTGGTCTATGTGCCATACTCAGCCAGCACAGCCCTGACAAAGAGGGTAATGACAACATTGTTGCATATGCCAGCCGAGCACTCACACCAGTGGAACAGCGCTATTCTCAAACAGAGAGAGAAGCTCTGGCAATCCTCTGGGCATGTGAACACTTCCACCTATATCTCTATGGGTCACACTTCACTGTTATCACAGATCACAAACCGCTTGAACTGATCTTCAACAACCCAAAAGCCACACCCCCAGCTCGGTTAGACTACAACCATACAGCTACATTATCAAGTACAAAGCTGGAAAAGATAACCCTGCCGATTACATGTCCAGACATCCTATTGAGGGAAACATACCAAGCAGATCATCTCGCATGGCTGAGGCGGAGATGGGGACTCGAGTCTGTGACTCGGACTCGAGTCGCACTTAAGTCGCACACACAGAGACTTCAGACTTGACTTGGATTCCTGCTCAAAAGACTTCGGACTCGAGTTTTGGGACTCGTGAACAATCATTGTGTTTTCTATTTTTGGCGTATTAAAGGTGGGGTAGGTAAGTTTGAGAAACCGGCTCGAGATCGCTAGAATTAGAAAATACACAACCGGAGAAAATCTGCCACTTCCTCACAGAGCCCCTCCTCCAACACACACGAACGCACACATGACCAATGAGGGCACGAGATAAGTTTGTGCCCCGATGGGAGGCTGACAGGCAGGTAGGCCATCCAGTTATTTTAGCCGGGCCGGGTATCGGGATGTTAAGAGCATTCCATGGAATATAACAAAAAGTGTATCTCGAGCCGGTTTCTCAAACTTACCTACCCCACCTTTAACATTAACATTAACATCATGGTAACACCATGGCGACCGGCGGCACACCTGCAGCTGTACCGCTTGTAATTAGGTTCAACTATAAAAACTTCGAACAAAACGCCGGCGGCAACAACAAAAGCAGCGCACACTGCAAAGTCTGCAATATTAAAATCAAGGATGCTGGTGCAACAATGTCAAATTTCATCAGGCACTTGAAAACTCACCCGGAGAGGTCAGTCACATTAACGCATATGTACGGTTAGCAAACATGTTTAGCTCAGCATCAGCTATGTAATGTTAACTTAGCTTGCTACTAGATTTGTAACTGAATATTTGAAAAGAGGAGTGAATGTTTGCTTGTCACACTTGTTTGCGTTGAGTGGCGTTGACATCCAACTCTTGACATGACATAAAAAAGGTCGGTAACGTTAATCATTACGTTCCGCTGCCACCATCTACTGGCTAACGTTAAACGTAGAAAAATACATAGTTACATACATAAATACATCTGTCGGTTTATAGGCAGGTTACAGGTTTATTGTTGACCACGTAACGTTAATGTTACAGGTTTATCAGGTTACCATTACACTGGGTTTGAGTGAGAGGATAGAGGAATATGTTTATTTATAGTAGACTTAAAAGATGTCATTAGAGACACAGTGTAATTAAACAATACGGTTGCAGAGGTCACATTTTAACATTTTTGTCCACTGGCCAAATGGCTAGCCTAGTGAATGTTGAAATGTTACCAGCCACTCAATAGATTGCCATTGTTATGTTTGGCTGGTGCGTGCAACATGCAGTACCAGCCACTTGCATGATTTACCAGCATTTGGCTGGTAAATGGTGTTAATGGTAGATATCTCTTTTGGAACAGGTCATGTTTTAATATCACCAGTTCAGTATATTTCAGATAATATTGCAGCAATAGTTTTTTAGTTGCAAATGGCAGAGAACAAATGTTTACTTTTAAGTACTTTTAACACAGTTTCCCTGCGGGGGACTAATAAAGTATTTGTGATACTGATTTCTGATTCTGACGTGTTTTGCTTAGTTGTTTGCAATTAGCTAAAGTGTGATATTTTTCCTCATATTGCATTGCAATAGCCTGTTTAAAGTGATCAATTAGCAAACAACTAATCAGTACTGATACTGTATGCTAATAGATATAGGAGTGATAATAATAGAGTAAATGCTTTGAATTTCTTAGATATAGCTGTGCAGTATTCTTAATAGACTGGATAGCAGCAGACAATAGAAGGCTTATTACAACCAGAAGAGACATGAGACTTTTATTTTTTAGAGACTTGAGACTTGACTTGGACTCGTGACCAAAGACTTGAGACTTGGACTCGTGACCAAAGACTTGAGACTTGACTTGGACTTGCAAAAAGAGACTTGTGAACATCTCTGGGCTGAGGAATATGTCAACTTTGTCATTGACAATGTTGTTCCAAAGGCAATGACACTTGAAGAAGTTCAAACAGAAACAAAGAATTATCCTACATTATGTAAAGTGATGCATTTTTTGAGTGCAGGACACTGGAGACATGCACCACAGGATTCAGACTACACTGATTATCCAATGCTGAAAGCACTCTACCGCCTACGAAACGAACTGACAGTCAACGCTGGAGAGAATGTCATCCTCAGAGGAACACGACTTGTGCTACCTACCTCTCTCCAACGTAAGGCAATAAGCCTAGCCCATGCCGGTCATCTTGGCATTGTTAAGACCAAACAACTGGTAAGAGAAAATGTATGGTTTCCAGGCATAGATGAAATGGTGGAAAATATGATAAAACACTGTATACCATGTCAAGCAGCAACCTCCCAGAATCACATGGAACCACTTAATATGTCTGAACTTCCCAAAGGTCCATGGCAAAATGTTTCTATTGACTTTACAGGACCTTTCCCATCAGGTGATTACCTGCTTGTGGTTATTGATGAGTATTCCAGGTTCCCCGAAGTTGAGATACTAAAGTCCACAGCAGCCACTACAGTGATTCCCAAACTGGACAGAATCTTCTCATCCTATGGTATCCCACATGTGGTGAAAACAGATAATGGACCTCCATTCAATGGACAGCCGTTCAAAGATTTCAGCCACTATCTCGGATTCAAACACTGAAAAATAACACCGTATTGGCCGAGAGCTAATGCAGAAGCTGAACGCTTCATGAAAACATTGAATAAAACAATAACAGCCGCACACACTGAAGGAAAACCATGGAAACAGAACCTCTACAGTTTTCTTAGAAATGACCGTGCATCCCCACACGGTACTACACAGCTGACTCCAGCCGAGTTAATGTTTGGGAGAAAACTCAACACCACTCTCCCCGCTCTTCATGTGACTCAACATCACACACCTGACACCAAACTCCAAGATATTGATCAGCGTGCCAAGCAGCGCATGAAAGAGCATGCCGACCACAAAAACAGAGCTCAACCTTCTATCCTCAAACCAGGTGACATTGTGCTATGCCGTCAGAATATCAAAGGCAAGCTCATGACTCCTTATGGAAGCAAACCGTACACCATCGTGAAGATCAGAGGATCAATGGTGACAGCAGCTCGCCCAGGACATGAGATAACACGAAACTCCTCATACTTCAAACTGCTCCCACCTTCAGTTCCTATTGGATCTGACTCAGGAATGACTGACGAAGAGGATGATCTGGATCTACAACTTCCTGACCCACCAGATGAGGAAACTCATCAGCTCCAAAACGAGAATATCAACCCCGAAGGCCCTGTTCCAACCAGATATTCAAGCAGAACAAACAGGAGACCACCACAACGTCTCATTGCTGAAATATGACTTAAAGAAGTCAAGAGACTGCAGATAGTTGAACAATTACAAAAAGGACATTTTGCTAGTGACAAAGAAGACCTAGTCATTTAAGTTAAAACATTGAGATATTCATTTATTTATTTGATTACTAAGAATAAGAGACCTTTCTTACTGAAATTCTTATTTACATTTCGTTAATATCAAAAGTCAATGTTCATCTGAAATAAGGGAGGGATGTAATGTTGTGACATACTATTTGGTCCGGAGTTGTGGATACCTGGAATGTGATATGTGTGACACCTGTTATTAGGTAGTACAGAGCGGGAATAAAGGACAGTTAACGATACTCGCTGTCTCCTGAGTTGTCTATAACAAAGCAAGATACATGCCAAATGACAACACTACAAGTATAGTTTATAAATACACTTCAAGTACCGTACGCTAAAGTCTGTTTAAGATTCATATTAATTATATTACAGAACTGTAATAGGTCAGTTGGTATTGTTTGGGATACGAACATTTACCTTTTTTACTGCTAGGTAGCTAAATAAATAATAACAAAATCTAATTACATTTTTGTTAATTTGTATAGTGTATTATATAAATAGTCTAAATCTGCAGAATAGCAACTTTATGTATCAAATAAATGTAGTGAGGTACAAATTATAATGTGTTCCTCGTAGGGGTGTAACGGTTCACAGAAGTCACGGTTCGGTTCGTACCTCGGTTTGGGGGTCACGGTTCGGTACGGGTTCGGTACAACAAGAAAAAGCAAAAAAAAAGTCCCAAATGCATAATTCCAGGTTTGTTCTTATTTATTTTTGAACAGTAGTGCAAGTTTCAGTTTAAAAATAAGGAACTCTAACATTTTGAATAATTAACTGTATTACACTGTTAAAAACAAACCACAAACAGTACCACACACACTCATATGGCCATATTATCTATAATGGCTGATGTCAAACAAAAAGGTTTCATCAAGCTGCAAAACTAAAAAGAATGTCTTGAAAATATTACATGATAAATAATAAGAAATTGTTTCAAGAGCGCACAGCCGTTGAAATATATATGCCAATAGCTTCCGTTATTTATTTTGGTCTCTCGGCTTTCATGTCTATTGGTTTATTAAAAACAGCGGGGAAAGCTGTTGAACTGCTGCTGTCTTTTGCCGGGTGCCGGTGATTGGCAGATCTGGGTGATGCCTTCTGATATGATTTAGCATGTGTCCTCGTCCAATCCACCACTCGCACTCCATCGTTATTGTAGTCCACAGGGAACCCGAAATGTTCCCACACAGCTGATTTAAAAGAAGCAGGTGGGTTCTAGCTCCTGTGTGTTATCTGAAATCGCCATACTAACTTTTCTTCTTCTTGAATTTTGTTCGTTTTGTTGTTGTTGTTGTTGTAATGAACCGAGACACAGGACCCAAAAGCAGGACTCGGAGACAGTTGTCCAAAAATAGAATGTTCTTTAATAACAAAAACGAAATCGTACTTTCAAAAAATAGAAAGTAGTTAAACAGCCAAAACTAACTTGTACAGCAACACAAAAACTCACTTGGCAAAAGGTCTAAATCGCAAGGTAGGTATCAGGTGTCAAAAGGCCTAGGTGCTCACAACATGAAACATAACAAACTGACAAAGGAACAAAGAAACACCAGGGCTATATATAGGTGAGGGGGATGGGCACAGGTGAAAACAATCAGGGCAGGGCCAAGCAATCTCACGGGCAGGAAACACACAAAGGCAGGAAATGTAGGATCTGGAATGAAAGGAAAGATTACTTTCAAAATAAAAACAAGAAGTGACAAGATCAAAACACAAAACTAGAGTAAAACATAACTAAACCTAACATATCTGTCGAGTCACAACATTACCCCGCCCTCTAGGGACGTCTCCTGACGGCCCAAGCAGATTAGGATGTTGCCTGTAGAAATCCCTGTTCAACTCCTGATCCACAACGTAGCGAGAAGGGATCCACATCCTATCCTCTGCTCCATAGCCTTTCCAGTCAACGAGGAACTGCTTGCCACGTCCCCTTCTCTGGACTGCCAGCAGTTTCTTGACCGTATAAACAAGGCCACCATCAACAATTCTGGGGGGTGGCGGCGGTTTGGTTGCGGGCACCAAACTGCTTTCCTTGACAGGCTTGATCTTCCCAACGTGGAATGTAGGATGGACCCGCAGAGGACCTGGGGAGTCGCAGGCGCACAGACACAGGGTTCACAATCTTCGTTATTGGAAAGGGACCAACAAACCTGGGGGCTAATTTTCTTGAAGCGACATGGAGGGGTAGAACTTTCGTGGACAACCACACCTTCTGCCCAGGCTGGTACACTGGAGCTGGCCGGCGGTGTCGGTCAGCCCCCCTTTTCATTGAAGAAGAACTCCTTAGAAGGGTTCGACGGGCAGCCGCCCAGATGCGGTGGCAACGTCTGACCAGGGCATGTGCAGACGGGACCAAGACCTCCTTTTCAGTCTCAGCAAACACAGGTGGTTGGTAGCCAAAGACGCACTGGAAGGGAGTCAGACCTGTGGCAGAGGTGGGAAGAGAATTGTGGGCGTATTCCACCCAGGTTAGATGCTTGCTCCACGATGAGGGATTCTGAGCCACCAAGCACCTCAGACATGTCTCCAACACTTGATTTAATCTCTCCGTTTGTCCATTGGACTGGGGGTGATACCCAGAGGAGAGGCTAGCGGTCGCTCCAATGAGACTGCAGAACTCTTTCCAGAACTTGGAAACAAACTGTGGGCCCCGGTCTGACACAATATCCCTGGGAAATCCATGTATCTGGAACACATTGACCATCATAATTTCCGCCGTTTCCTTGGCCGAGGGTAGCTTGGTCAATGGAATAAAATGAGTCATTTTAGAAAAACGATCTACCACTGTTAGCACAGTGGTATTACCTTGAGACACCGGGAGTCTAGTAACAAAATCCATGGATATGTCAGACCAGGGCCGTTGAGGAATGGGCAACGGCTGCAGCAACCCAGCCCGAGACCTGGAAGAAGTTTTGCTGCGAGCACAAACAGGACAGGCATTCACATATTCACCAACATCTTTAGCCATGGACGGCCACCAGAAACGCTGCTTAAGTGCGAACATGGTTCCTCTAACCCCAGGATGACAAGTGAGCAAGGACGTGTGAGCCCAGTGAATGATCTTGGAGCGTAAGGGCACTGTAACAAACAGCCTATGAGGCGGACCCTCCCTAGGTGCTGGGCTCTCAACATTTGCTTGCTGCACCTCTTTTTCTATCTGCCAAGTTACCGCTCCTACCACACGGTTCAGTGGTAGGATGGGTTCTGGTTCCTTGGCAGCAGGCTCAGGGTCAAACAGACGGGACAAGGCATCTGGCTTGGTGTTCTGGGAGCCAGGTCTAAATGACAAGGTAAAATCAAAACGACTGAAAAAAAGTGTCCATCTAGCCTGGCGTGAATTCTCCTAGCCTTTTTTATGTATTCGAGGTTCTTATGGTCTGTCCATACCAGGAACGGCTGAGCGGCCCCCTCTAGCCAATGTCTCCACTCCTCCAAGGCTTGTTTCACTGCCAGTAGTTCACGATTGCCCACGTCGTAGTTCCTTTCCGCTGGGGACAACTTACGTGAGAGATAAGCGCAGGGATGGAGCTTATTATCCTTTGCAGCCCGCTGAGAGAGAACTGCCCCCACACCGAGGTTAGAGGCATCCACCTCTACCACGAACTGTCAAAGTGGATCTGGGATGGTGAGGATGGGAGTAGAGGTGAACATTTCCTTTAGAGCTTGAAAAGCATTAGCAGCTTTGGAGTTCCATTCAAAAGGGACATGAGGAGAGGTAAGTACATGTAGCGGGGAAGCAATAGAACTGAAATTTCTGATGAAACGTCTATAAAAATGTGCAAACCCCAGGAACTGCTGTAGTTTTTTTCCTGTTGACAGGAACTGGCCACTCGGCCACGGCACTGACCTTGGCAGGGTCCATCTTTATTTGACCGGGGGCAATGATGAAACCCAGGAACGATGTGGTTTGGACATGGAACTCGCACTTCTCTGCTTTAACATAAAGTTGGTTCTGTAGTAGGCGGTCGAGGACTTGACGGACATGCTGCTGGTGGGTTATGTTGTCAGGAGAAAAAATCAAAATGTCATCAAGATATACAAACACAAACTTATTCAGGAAGTCCCCCAAAACCTCATTTATGAGGGCCTGAAACACTGCCGGTGCGTTTGTCAAGCCACAAGGCATCACTAGGTACTCATAGTGTCCACTAGGTGTGTTAAATCCAGTCTTCCATTCGTCCCCCTCCCTGATTCTCACCAAATGATAAGCATTCCTTAAATCCAGTTTGGTGAAAATGTTGGCGTCTTGCAAAAGTTCAAAGGTGGAGGAGATGAGTGGGAGAGGGTACCTGTTTTTGATGGTGATTGCGTTCAGAGGGCTGTAGTCTATACAGGGCCGGAGTGATCCATCCTTTTTGTCTACGAAAAAGAAGCCCGCTCCCGCCGGTGACGAGGAAGGGCGAATGAGTCCGGCCTGCAAGGAGGTCTCAATATAATTGTTCATGGCCTCCCTTTCGGGTCCGGAAAGAGAGTAGAGGCGACCCTTGGGAATGGGGGAGCCAGGTACCAAGTTTATAGCACAGTAATTAGGCCTATGTGGTGGCAGGTCAGTGGCTCTGGCTTTACTAAAAACCTCCTTTAGGTCCCAATAGCAATTGGGCACCTTGGACTTGTCAGGGAAATCTTGCTCCTGTACTTGGATAGCCTCAGTCATTTATGTACATGCAATCTGAACAACAGCTTGGGTCTCAATCCTTCTAGCATGGGGAGTGTTGTCACCAGTCTTATTGTCTCTCAAACAGAAATGCTTGCAGTCCTCTC
This sequence comes from Gymnodraco acuticeps, assembly GCF_902827175.1. Taxonomy (NCBI): domain Eukaryota; kingdom Metazoa; phylum Chordata; class Actinopteri; order Perciformes; family Bathydraconidae; genus Gymnodraco; species Gymnodraco acuticeps. The sequence goes on along the minus strand of NW_022991435.1, from coordinate 4,389,653 downwards.
CCCATCCCTTAACTCTCCCAGATCTCCAGTCTATGTGTGGGTTGTGCTTGACTAACCATGGGTAACCAAGAATAAGTGGATGCTGAGCAGAGTCAAATAAATAGAAAGTCATGTGTTCAGTATGTGTTGCATTTACGGTTATTTCAATGGGCATAGTACAGTGGGTAACGGTAAACAATAACCGACCATCCAGAGCAGAGGCCTTTAACGGTTGCTTCAAAGGAATTACCACACAGTTCCACTTCTTGGCCAACCCCCAATCCATTAAACTTTCATCTGCACCAGAGTCTATGAGAACCCCCTGAGTTAAAACATGTCTGTCTACTTTTACTTGTACCTGTGTCAACGTACGAGGAGGGAATCCAGATGACAGTCGGCTCACCAGGGTCCTCCTCGTCCCTGATGTGCCCGATATTTTTGCTGTACAAGAAGCCAGGAGGTGCCCCTGCTCCCCACAGTAAAAACACCTGCCCTCCTGAATGCGCAGAAGACGTTCCTCCGGAGTCAACTTTGCCCGACCCAACTGCATGGGCTCCTCTGAGACACTAGGGAGCACTCTTCTCTCAGGAGGAGTATCGGCAGGAGGTCTCCATGCGGGACGATGGCTTGGTGTGTCCCCTTGGTGTCGAGGCAGACGTGCCACATTCTTGAACCTTTCTTTTTTGTCTTTCGGCCAGTCTATTGTCTATTTGAACTGTCAGTGCAATGACAGAATCCAAGTCTTCTGGGAGGTCCAAAGGTATTAACTGGTCTTTAATGGAATCCGAAAGACCAGACAAAAAGGCGTCGAGCAGTGCTGAAGAATTCCAGCCACTATCTGCTGCAAGGGTCCTGAACTCAATGGCATAGTCCGATACTCTGCGCTGGCTCCGCTTAATCTGCATCAGTGCTCTGGTTGCCTCCCTTCCAGGAGCCGTGCGATTAAACAACTTGGTGAGACTGTCTGTAAATACATCCAGAGAATTACAGGTAGGTGAATCTCTCGCCCATTCGGACGTAGCCCAGGCCACTGCTCTCCCTGTTAAGTGGCTCACCATGAAGGCCACTTTAGAGTGATCAGTGGGGAATGTAGCAGGGTTATATTTATAATGGAGATCACAATGAACAATGAAAGGGCGACAGTCACCGGAATCTCCGGAGAATCGCTCTGGAGATGCCAGACGAGGCGGTGGAGCATGGAGTGGCACATGGTCAGCTGGAGCAATTGGTGTGTGAGCAACAGCAGGAGGCTGAGGGGATGAACCAGCTTCCAGGTGAGCGAGGACACGGTGCAGCTGTTCGGCAAGGTGATTCACCTGAGTATTGACGGAGGCTTGAACATTTTCCTGACGGCCGGTCAGGTCCCTCACCCCCAGGTTGATGGCGCCCAGCTGCTCCTCATGCTGGTGTAGTCTCGTTCCTTGAGCTCGCAGAGCTATCTTCACTGTCTCTGAATCCGCTGGGTCCATATTTTGGTCAGTTTGTACTGTTATGAACCGAGACACAGGACACAGGACTCGGAGACAGTTGTCCAAAAATAGAATGTTCTTTAATAACAAAAACTAAATCGTACTTTCAAAAAATAGAAAGTAGTTAAACAGCCAAAACTAAGTTGTACAGCAACACAAAAACTCACTTGGCAAAAGGTCTAAAAAGCAAGGTAGGTATCAGGAGTCAAAAGGCCTAGGTGCTCACGACATGAAACATAACGAACTGACAAAGGAACAAAGAAACACCAGGGCTATATATAGGTGAGGGGCAGCGATGTGCAGTCAGGGGAGGCAGAGCCTCACCTGTCATACTCCAAGGTAACGGAAAAACAACTAAAGAAAAACTAAATAGTAATAATAATAAAATGTCTCCACTGATCTGTGTTGTAAGTGTGATTTATGTATGATTCCAATCGCTTTTTATAGTCAAAATCAGCAAATTGGCCGAGCTCCGCTACAACTACATGGGAGCGATGAGGAGTGAGGCAGGGACGAGCTCTGCCTCACGTAAGCCCACAGTAACTGGCTGGAGCGCGGGCACTAATGTAGCGCGGGCACTTAGTTTGTGAGCACGCTCAAGCCAGTTTCTGTGGGGTGAGGTGAGGCACAGATGAGCTCTGCCTCACCTCAGAATGCGTCACCCCACAGAAACTGGCTGAAAAGCGGGCCCTAAGCGCATGCCTGCACCATCTCACTGTATGTCACCAATGTAATGTTTGTAGATCCCTTTATTACATTTATCCTCGCCATCCATAGTCTCTAAATAACTTATTTCACGTATATATGATATTTAGGCCCGCTGGTCTCATCATACAACGGCAATGAAAAAAGCACCAGGGGAGGCAGCCATAACCTCTGCCGCACTGAAGGGGGCGCACGTGAGCCCACAGGTCCTTGTTGCTACTGTTATTCTACGCAGACGCAAACAACAAGCTAGACTTTTGAAACTAGAGGAAGACAAGGAGGACTTTTACAAAAAAGTAATAGAGATTGTTGTCCAGAAGGATAGCATGGACTTCATCTTCAAGTCAAGGTAAGACCACAATTGTAATGAACATGGGATCTTACTAAGAAAGAACAATCCAATATTTAGATTGTGGGTATCGTTTTGTTGAACAGTCTGTTTAAAATGAATCGAAGCATCAGACTAAAAAAGCTTTTGAAAATAACCGAACATTTCGATTAAGGTCAAAATATAATATTTGTAAATCTGACTCTGAAAGAGTCAGTGCCTCACCAGCCTTGAACCTCACCGCATGTCACTGGTGAGGGGGATGGGCACAGGTGAAAACAATCAGGGCAGGGCCAAGCAATCTCACGGGCGGGAAACACACAAAGGCAGGAAATGTGGGATCTGGAATGACAGGAAAGATTACTTTCAAAATAAAAACAGGAAGTGAGAAGATCAAAACACAAAACTAGAGTAAAAACATAACTAAACCTAACATATCTGTCGAGTCACAACAGTTGTTTCTTATTGTTCTTCATTTGTTGTTTAAGAGCGGCTGGCAAACAGCTTTTAGGCGCAATACCGCCCCCTGGATTAAATATTGTAATGGATACTGCCCTGAATGACAGACTTTTTTCCCACTCGTAAAAGAAAGGCGTATTCGCCGTGTGACTGCATGTGCCGAACCGTGACGTCCGAACCGTGACGTCCGAACCGTGACGATACGGGACGAATACGGATACCCATAGTTCCTCGTAAACCTTGTGGAGTATACGTATACTTAAGTGGATTAGGGACAGATTTTATTTTAATTTTTTGGGAGAAATTAGAATGTTGAGAAAAAAGGTACTAGAATTCCTAGAAAAAAGTCAGAATATGAAAAAAAAAGTCAGAATTAAAAAAATCACTTTTGATAAGATCCAAAAAATGAAGTTCACATGTGGCACTGATAGTCTTCCGTAGAGTTTATTTGGAAAGTAGCTGTAAATAACAATATCAATTAAACAAAAAAAAAGGCAGTTCAAAGCACAAATTGTGCAGACCATAGTGCAGTCCTTGAGTGAATGTACTCAAATGATTACACATTCACATGGTAAGCATCCTCTGCACCATTTATTACATGTGCTACTGTGACTTTAAACCAGGGGTGGGGAACTTTTTTCCTCTCAAGGGCCATTTAAATGTTTACAACATCCTCCGAGGGCCGTACAAATGATTGAACTCAACCTCTGCTTAAAAATACTAAAATCAAAGCCCATTCATTTCGCCTTTCTTTCATGCTGTGCAAAGGAAAAGCAACTTCTTAATCCAGATATCTTACCATGACTCGCATTCACGTGCACGGTTGTGGCATGACCACCAAAACAGAAAGATATGGAAACAAGATGTGTGCAAATGTATTTAGTTTCCTATCCATGTGAACATGATTTAAGTAGGAGGTGGATCTGACCTCCTCTAGGGGGGTCCGGGGCATGCTCCCCCGGGAAGATTTTTTTTTTAATGTTCAAGTTAAAAGCATCAATCTGGTGCACTTTGAGAGCAACATTAAGAGATCTATGGATACATCTCTCATCTCCCATATGAAACAGACCTGTAAGCAGATTTTCTTTTTCTTTATGGATATTTTACAAATCACTCCTCTTTTAAACTTTATTCTTGTTTATTAATAACAACTTTTTTCTACTGTCATATAGTATTTTATACCTGTTTACTTTATTCTCTTATTTTATAACTATAATGATCATATAAAGATGTGCCTTTACCTCACTGGTTGTAGAAAAAGCTTCTTATATTCGTTAGCATAGCTAGCTAACCAGATGCTAATAACAACAAAGTTATTGACTGTATGATCAGTATGACAGATGAACAGATCGCCACTGGGCTTACAATTAAAGACACAGCCACGCAAAAGCTGCGGCATGTGTACGGCTCCTTATGCGTACTGCAATTGTCAGCACTACACCCCTGTCAGACGAGACATATACCACGTGATGACACGTTAGGTTCGTGTTGTGTTCAAGGAAACTGTCCTTGGCCAGGGAAAACAGGCACTCGCTTGTCTAATTCTTTTACGGTCTAGATTTCTTTAAAAAAAATGTTTGCGTGTGTTTATAAATTACCTCGAGGGCCGTATCAAAATTGTCTCGGAGGCCGGAGGTTCCCCACCACTGCTTTAACTGATGGAGGTGTGTCACTTTGGTTTCGTCATCATTTTGATTCATACACTTGTTATCTGAGGATATGTGCTCATATCACAGAGAACGGGATCCTGTTACATGTACCTGTAACATTATTTGTTCTTGCCGCACGGTGACAAAGATCGCAGTCGATTTCCAAGTCCTGATGCAGCTATGAGTGTGACACAGTATCTCGAGCTGAGAGTCAATCACTAAAAGTTGAATTCAAATGTGCTGCATGGGAGTAGCCGACATCATCTATGTCTCCTTTTCCCTTTCCTCATCTTTCTTTCAGTCTTCTTTTTTTCACCGTTCTGTGTTATTTCTTCTTTTCTCATTTTTCTTCATCTCTTTCAACTTACTCATATACTTCAGAAAATTATGATGAGACAGAAAGTGAAGCTTGGCCCCTTTTGTGCCCCAAACTCACGTTCGGTTCCTCCTTTCCTTCTTGTTCACTCTACTTTTAAACATCCACTTAATTTCTTTTGTCCAATGTCTTTCTTCTTTTGTGACGGTTGAGTCAAATGTTCTTTCACCAAACCCAGTTTTGTCTCAATAGAGTTTTAAATGGGGGGGAAATAAAAGAAAGGCACACTCTTTAACAAGTTCTAACCTTGAATATGTCTAATTAAATAAATGATGGAAGGGAAAATTATGTGGGAGTCAGATTTGTAACATTAATCTCAATTATACCACAAAAAACAAGGTCTAATAATATTTAAAGCAGTTATTCAAACCAATTGTTCCTTTAAAATATGTAACAGACATATTTTATTACCTAAGATTATATCTTCTTCACTTGTTTTTGATTAAAACTAAATATTTTCCATTGTTATTAGATAGAGATAGAGATAAAAGTCCAATAACTTGTGCACATTTTTTTTTTTTGTATTGCTTTAACCGTCTCCTTTATGCTTTATTAATGTACACGGTAGAGTTGTTTATCTTGTGGAGGTTTTCTAAGCCGGCCCTGCTTTTTTGTAATGTTGTTCACAAGGACGCACAAACATCCATGCGAATAAACACATTCCTATTTAAGGTTTAATATGAAAAGCTTTTTCCCAGAAGACAAGTGCTGCAATGTGCTAGTGTGTTTCAATCCACCTGTTTTGATGCGCAATTTGTATTTTTGCAGGAATGTAATAGAAAATAAATTAACTATATTACGGAAGTAAACAAAGGAATCCAAAGGAGGGGTTAGTGTGTGGGAGAGAAACTCCCTATGTAGGGAACTTTGGGGGTTTTATCCTTTGCAGACCATTTATATGACCAAAAATCTATATAACACACTATAGGAAACAAAATGTTCCTTGAAATGTACTATACATTCGGATTGGAAGTAAGAAAGTACACCAGAATATACAATACAAGGACCCTGAAAGTAAACCAGCTAAATTGAATTAATTTGTTATTTTTGTATTCATGCATCTGATATTTAAAGTGTGATATGTCAACATGTAAGAAATAACTGTTTAACGTATTGATACTAACACGAAACCTCTTGTTAGCACATTCAAATGCAGAAAATGTAGGATTTCTAGACAAGTGTCGTTTGAAAAAGTTACTTGATAAAAGAAAAGGGATAACATTTGGCCTGAAGAAGTAATTCGATACAATTCATTTGTGTTGGTTCAAAAATATAGAAATCATTTGAATGCACTCAAAGATTTTAAAGCTGCAGCTCTACTTGGTTGGGTATGACCATTAGCGTAGTTTGGCTAATGTAGGCTAACAAACCTTAGGCACACACATCTGTTTAGCTGACATGGCTGACTCAATGTATACGTGAACATAGGGGTTGCTGCTTTAAAGTGATCACACAATCATCCCGTTTCAAACACACATTCGCACAATTTCTGCTTATGGTTCAATATCCTGGGCTGAAAATCTATATTTGGGCCACTCTATTGTTATCATCTCTGAGGTGCCCTTAAGCAGGGCACTTTACCTCCAACTGCTCAAGTGGAGCTCTTCAGTATCAAAAATAGATTGGGTGCAAATGCAGGCAGCTACCTACATGTATTAGAGAAGAGCATTCTACCTTTGAAAACGTGAGCAATTTAACCTATTTTCACTGACCAATACGGTAGGAGAGGAGGGCTTTATGTCTGATTAACTTAAAAAGCATATAACACATAAAAAGCGCTTTGAGCACCAGGAAAAGCGCTTTATAAATGTAATGTATTATTATTATTATTATTATAAAGCTCTTGTATTTCACTTAATAAGAGCAGATAACAGGCCTTATATGTGTTTGAAAAGTTGTAAAATCACAGGATGTAGGTGTCTGAATTGAAGTGTTTTTGTTAAATGTGAATGTAAGAAAAATGTCAAAAAGTAAGGAATATAATGCATAAAGTAAAATAGACCTCACAAAAGATGTCCTTTTTTCAGAAAAGTAAGTGCAGGACTGCATTTGTGAGCTTGTTAATATGACAATATGCATGCTTGGCTGTCACCTATCACAATAACAGCTTGTAGCTATGAATGGCATGGCAATTGTATTATTTATGTCTTGCCACAATTAACCTCTTTTTCAATCATTCTCTCTGTCTCTCTCCCAGTGGGATTCCGGGGAAGAAGTGTGGAGTCATTATCTTTACCGCGGAGGAGCTCAGTAACTGCAGGGTCAGTATACACACACACACACACACACACACATGCACACACACACACACACACACACTCATCATGCACACAATTGAAGCGCTGTTGGAATATTCTCATATTGTCTGCATTTTTTCTATATGCCCTGATACTGTTGTTGTAATAGCTTGCAATCGGTTCCCCCCCTACACACAAACACACCCACGCACAAACACACAGATGATATTTAATGATGGGCCAATCTCTTGCAAAATCAGATCATAAAATGTAACCAATATGCACAAGTTTAATGTGTAAATCTCTGCATTGGGAACTCCACAATCCCAAAGTATTATTTTCAGTGTTTAGATCTGATTCAAATGTGTTTAAAATTAACTTACAAGATGGTTTACATTTATATATTACTACGAAACAGTTAGATACTAACAGGATGTCCTCTGTGTTGTGTGATGTGTACGTGTGTGTTTCTGTGTGTGCACTCCAGATATCATTATGTGCTTAACCTGGTTGTGTTTTACCATCGTGTGTGTGTGTGTGTGTGTGTGTGTGTGTGTGTGTGTGTGTGTGTGTGTGTGTGTGTGTGTGTGTGTGTGTGTGTGTGTGTGTGTGTGTGTGTGTGTGTGTGTGTGTGTGTGGTGTGTGTGTGTGTGTGTGTGTGTGTGTGTGTGTGTGTGTGTGTGTGTGTGTGTGTGTGTGTGTGTGTGTGTGTCAGTACACTGACAACCCCAATCTGTCAATGACAATTCAATTCAAAACCTTTATTTATCCAGGTCAAATCCCATTGAGATGAAATGACAAGCTTAAGTTTCCTATAATGCCTTCCTGCTGGAGGCAATAACTAAATGGCCTCATTTGGTGCAATCTATCCATCTGTCTATCTATTTATTTCCTATTCTATTTCTATTTCTATTAATCTATTCAATATCAATCAATAAGGATTGAGCAATATGTTAAAATGGCCACCATTATCCTGGGTTTGTGTGCATGTCCGCTGTAGTTTAAGTGAGAAATAAAACCAAATAGACAACCAAAAACCTGCTGGTTATTCTTTTCACTATTCCAACAATTTAAAGCATTAAATTAACAATACAATCAAAAATACCCCCCTAAAAAGCCTCAACCGGCGATGTGCTCAACGTGGGTGAACTTCTTCTTATCGCCAAAACCTACTTTTCATACATCTGTTCCTGTCCCAGGCATTACAAAAGCAGAGATTACATTATTTTTCATTAGCTGCTGTTACCATTCATTCATATTCTCAACGCCTTTCTGACTATATTACAGACAACCCATAATACAAATCAGTTTCTCCCAAGTGTGTGATGTAAAAGAAATGCTGGAATGCAATCACAACAATCCATGCATGCTATGTTTATTAAACAACAAGTCCTCCAACTCATACGACCAAATAGGTCGATTGTTCAAGCATTACGACCTATAATCACGTTTTAAAGTTTTCGACCTCTAGTGCTCCCGTTGACTGCAAACGCTCCGGAGGGTCGTATATTCACAAATAACCCTCTCTGGAAAATTAAAAAATGGTAGGATAGTTTTAAAATGCTTTTTGATTAGATTCCTAGCGAGAAGTGTATATTGTACTTTTATAATTCACGTCCAGTGGATGTGTAGGATCTACAGTTTGATAGATAATTTATGAAGATGATTTGAGGTCTTGCAAGGAGAACGTGTATATGCGGCAGCGTCCATGTAAAGTTAGCGTCAACCCTCACTGGGTGAAAACAATATTTCCGGTCTCGAAGTTTTCATAATAAAACCGTGTTCCCCTCACTGTCAAATGATTTTAAAGTTATATCTGCGCTACTCTCCACTAAAAATATCAGTTTATCCTTGTTAATTACATGACATTCATTGGTTTAAATTGTGTACACTGCTTTTGTGTTTTTCCCATAGGTTTTTCCCTTTCGATTCTGAGAGACACATTTATTTTTTCAGAGGTTTTGATAGGCTAAAACATTGAACTACCCATAATCCTCAGCAATCGTTGAAGCTCGGTGATTGGATGTTTTAGCCCCAATGCACGTTGGGATATGGTGTTTATGTGATGTGAAATTCGAAAACATTAAAACAACGATAATAATAATACTTTATTCCGCGTGTGCTTGCTTTTCTCTTTGAACGTCATCACATAACGGCATTGTAATACACGGTTCGGCTGCATTAAATATTACATATCTGCCGTAGTTCTCTATTTATAGAGCCCTGATGAGAAGACTTCTGGACAAACTGGAAGAAATGCCGCCGAAACTGAATATGTGACGTGGATGATAAATATATCAGCAATTAAACAACATCTTCAATTTCTCTTCACACAATACGTCTCCTTGCAGTATCAATACTAATTCGGCTGACTTTTATATTTGATCCAATTGGTAGATAGGCTTTATTTACACCATAACGGTGCAGAGCTGGTAGACAGGGACTTGTAGTTTTTAAAGATATTACTGATTTTCTTTGAATATAAGAATGTAAATACTGAGTTCAGAGAATAGTCAGGGGTTTTGCGTGATGGGAGACACATCTATGGAATCAGAATTCCAATAGCTTAACATTAAATGACGCATATACCTTTCTGTTTGTGATGTTTTACAAGTCAGATATTAATGTATAGAACTACAATATGTGAAATAATATAGCAATATCCTGTAAAATTATGTGAAAACATGAATAAAACTACACATCTTCAGATGTTATACATACATACATGTCCTACACTAATAATACAAAGTTATTATGGCATTGTATGCTGTGTGTTATTTGTAACATCTTCAGAAACTACCTTTCCAACTCCTCATGCAGTTGACTGTTACAGGTCATTCCGTTCGAGTCCAGTTTTGGATAGTCTGCCGTGGTTTCATTCCATTTCAAAGAGCTCTGCGTAACCTTGGCGCACTGCCACTCCAACATCCAATCACAGAGCTTGAGGACTAATCACGGGGTTTGTCAAGCAAAGCGGATGTTGTAGTCCCAAACGATAGCTGAGGATTATGGGTAGTGTAGTGTCTTCGGCCATCCTAAACTCCGAAAAAACTATTTGTTTCTCCGAATCGAAGGTTAAAAACACAAAAGCATTGTACACAATTTAAACTAATCAACATCAGTGTATCCCGTGTAATTAACAAGGATACACTGATGTTTTTTAGTGGATGAGTACTGCAGATATATCACTGTGAAATCATTTGACAGTGAGAGGAATACTTCCGGTTTTATTAAACTTCGAGACCGGAAATACTGTTTTCACCCTGTGAGGGTTGACGCCAACTTTACATGGACGCTGTGGGGAAAGACGTAGTATATTAACGTTCTCCTGACGAGACCTCAAATCATCTTCGTAATATCTCTCAAACTATAGATCCTACACATCCACTTGACATGGATTCTAAAAGTACAATATACTTCTCGCTAGAAATCGAATCAAAAAGCATTTTAATGGCCAAACTATCAATTTAGGATTTTACAGAGAGGTTATTTGTGAATATCCGACCCTCCGGAGCATTTGCAATCAACGGGAGCATCTGCCGCAAATTGTTGTTTCTTACACGACCACTAGAGGTGCTAAACTTTAAAACGTGACTAAGTCATAATAAGCTGCTGAACAATCAACCTATTTGGTCATTTTTTGGAGGAGGACAGGCTGTTATTAAACCATTCTCACTGCTAGCTTTTGTGTTTCTGATTCACCTTTGCATTGCCTTAATACAGGGGTCGGCAACTTTTTTCATATGAAGTGCCATTTAAAAAAGAAGAGCTCGCCTCTCTCATTTAAGCTAAAGTGGGTTATTGAACCTGAAGCTTGTTGCTTCTGCCCTCCTCGACTACGGTCTGGGAGCCGACGGGAAAGTTCAACACACAGATGGCCAGTCCGCCCCTTTGTAGCATATTATTTCTATGAGAGATGAGCAGATCGCCACTGGGCTTTCAACTAAAGACACAGCCACGCAAAAACTGCGGCATTTGTACAGCTCCGTATGGGTACTGCAATTTGTGAAGTGCTTTCCTCCGTGGTGAAACCATCAGCACTGCACCACGGAGGAAAGCGGCAGAAAGTCACCTGGAGATAAAGAGAGCGGGGCTGCGTTGCGTGCATGGCTTCCTTCTGCAGGTAACGGGGAGACGCGCTCTGGCGGCGGTCTCGTTCAGGATCCGAAAATACCATTTAAATATTTTGCACACTTATTCCACGTATTCCTAATGTGCCACTGGTTACGGTTTCAGCATTGGCACGCGTGCCAGGGGTTGCCGACCCCTGCCTTAATGTATTCCTAATAGCAATTACTTTATATTCAAAGAGAGTCTCCGTTTTATGATTGTTGGGGCGGTGTTCCTTGAAACCCTATTCTACCAAGAAATGAGTTCCTGAAGAAAACAAATTGCTGATTTAGAAATGAAATTGCATTAGAATGACTATATTGATGTTCAACTAAAACGGTTCGTCTCTACTCTCAGGATATTGCTACCATGCAGTTGTGTGCCAACAAGCTGGACAAAAAAGACTTTTTTGGCAAGTCGGACCCCTTCTTGGTTTTCTACCGGAGTAACGAGGACGGAACGTGAGTCTTTTACCTTTGTCTTTCAAATTATACCACCAACTGTTACACCAAGGAGATATATGTTTTATTCACCTTTTAGTAAGAACATACAAATGTAATAACACACTTTGTATAGGATTTAAAAGAAGGTCATGTGGCACCCATTACTTTAAACATTGGTTTGTGTTTTGTAGCCGTATGTTTAGCATTTTAGCATCTTGTTTTTCTGGAATTCAGAAATGACTATATTTGGACAAGTTGATGGAAATTACTAGGCATGGTAGAACGGCATGGTGCTGTATAATCTATTTTACTGTAAATGGGACCATCATTTACAAAAATTAACATTATGCTATATCTTAGACTTGAAACAAGAGATTGCATCCATAAAAAAATGTTTATCGAGGTAATAAATTAAGTAAAAGGAAGGCTAACTATCTCATAGACTTCTATACAAACAGTCTTTTTTTGCGATTAGTGGGTTTGTCCCCTCCTGGCTAATAGTTAGAATGTAAGTTTAAGGCAGATCATCCGCATTGGTTTCACTTTTCAGATCTCAGGCTCTTCTTTTATGGTTGTTTTCATGGTTCTAAAGACATACACACTGTTTTTGATGTATTTAATGTTTAAGATAAGACATGAAAAATAAAAATAAATGTTTAAAGACCCTTCAAACCAACATCTGAACCTCCTCATATTTCACTTAATAAATCTTGCAATAAATGTGATTCTGATTTTTTATTTCCTACTGTTAAAACCTCTTGTTCCCACGATTAATTTACAGTTTGAATTGGACTTTTCATGTTTTAAAAGTGGGCTTAAGATTGAAATCATACCTATCATAAAGCATATAGTACTTTATTCTTCCATGAGAGTATTCCAGAAAGCTGAAACCTTCAAAGCAGTCCAAAAATGTAATTTCCCCTAAAAACCTTTAAATCCACACACCCAAAGAACAGTTTGTTCATCCTTTGTTATAAGATTTAATTGCATGCTACCAGCCACTTATCCTCGGGTGGATACAAGTATTACTATTAAGGGACTGCTGTTCAGAGCGCAGCATATCTGTAGATTCATTGGTACCGCTCGGTGAAAACCGGCAGCAGCTGAGGTCTCACTGGGAAGCCCGATTGAGGGTAAAGCGAGATGTTGCCAGACAGCCCTCAAACAATGTTTTGGACAAAGAAAGGAAAGCAATTGTGAGCTTTTTTTGAGTGACGATTAAGTGCAAATAATATCTTGTGTTGCATCTGTTCTCTGTTGTTTTCCATAAAAATCAACTTGTCTTTGTATGACACCAGCCTCTGAGGCTTATCCCAACCTTTAATGTTATTACCACCTTCTGCTAATCTGCATTCTAGAGACTTTCAGTGGAATAAAACTCAATCTTTAATTCTGTCATGCCCCATAGATATACGTAAACAGGTATCTGTAAGATGTTTGCAGCATTGCAGCTGAAGCTTAAATTAAGTTATGTGGGATTCAGGTACAATATGAGCAAACATTTGTTATGTTATTTGGCTGGCAGGTTCACCATCTGCCACAAGACGGAGGTGATCAAGAACACACTGAACCCGGTGTGGCAGCCCTTCACCATCCCGGTTCGAGCTCTCTGCAATGGCGACTTTGACAGGTCAGAAAAGGTGTCCAAATAGTGAAATGTTAAAGGTCACCTATTATACAAAATCCACTTTTTCATATCTTTTCTACATAAACATGTGTCCCCTCTGTGTAAAAACATTCTGAAAGTTTCAGGAAAAAAGATTCGCTCACTTTTTGTCCTGATCCATTTATATAAAAACCTGTCTGGAAATGAGCTTCTGGCCATTTTATGATTTTTTTGGCTTGTGTAACCATTAGCCAATATCCAACCAAGGTAACCAAATCTCTCTCAGAGGGGCGTGGGGAGTGGCTCCTTATTTTCATCTAAAGTAACAGACACAGAATCAGCACTTTGGAAACAGGGCTGAAACAGAGGGGATTATGGGATGCTACAATGATCTGTTTGGTATTTCGAGGCAAACACTTCAGAGACATGTTTTGTATATATCCAAAACATATATACCATTGTATATTACCATATATTTATCAATATATGGAAATATCTTTACCATATATTGATGAAAAAGAGTATGATAGGAGACCTTTAAATTACTCATTAGACATTAAATTAATCTATGAAGATGTGTTTAATCACTTTTTACATGAACAACTTGAGTTCCTGCGTCCTAGCAGACACAGTTTCTCTATGATCAAGGACTTGTCACCTGTTGCTGGGGCGGTCAGAATAATGCCAGCAGTCGGTCGTGGTGTCCCAGGGACCAGCACTGGTGTTATTGAGACTGCCTCAGTTTCCACACAGCACTGTTTTGCACATTATAAGTGGGGTTGGACTGTAAGCAGCTGGTAAAGTCACTTCCTGCCTGGTACACTCTGCATACAAAAAGCATAGATAAGTGCAATGCCACTTGCTAAAATAAATTGTACTTCTCTTTGGGTTATTTTAAAGGTTTTTTAGAATTATTATCCCTTTAGACTTTTGTCTTATTTATTTATAAGATAACAAAATAAGCAATAATCATTTGGTGTTATACTTCCCCGTTAATGTTTTATACCTCTTCCCAGTTTGAGAAAATTGGTCTAGTATCAACTTGCGCCAAGACAATTTGTATTAGCCCCAATAAAATATTTGTCTTTGAAAAAAAACTATGAATTTGGAGTTTCAACCACATCCTCAATTCCGTTTGAATGTCCTTGTGAGTGCCAGATCTCTACAGTGCTTCTGCAACAGAACTCGTTCAGCCAATCTGAATTAGAAGTTCTGTGCTCTCCAAAAACGTATTTTTGCAGATTGATGTCTCTGTACATACTGCAGTCCCTTGATCCTCCTTAGTGTCGGTCTGCTATCCCTAGCAGCAGTCTGCTAGCTAAAAAAAGCAGGCCTCTGGAATGTCTGATCTGGCCAATAATAATGAACTGTTCCACTAACCCATGTAATAACTGCTAATATCCAATATAATTGTTAAGAGAGCTGATATGATGATTGCGCTGGCTGTTTTGTCAGTCTCACCGTTGTGAGACTGACTGTTGACCTCTTTTATAGGCCTAGTTATTACAAATGATTGATTTATGATGTTTTCTGTGGACCTTTGGGTAAATAAAAAAACACAGTTTATTCAAACCTGTCCTGTTGTTCATACCCCTCACTGTTTATTCATCATTCAATTAATTCTATATTTTATTGTGTACATTACTTTTCACTTTACTGCTTGTTGCACCTGGTTAGAAGCTAAACTGCATTTCGTTGTCTCAGTACCTGTAAGATGTGCAATAACAATAAAGTTGAATCTAATCTTGAGCAGGAACAAATGTATTTACTTAGTACATGTCTGACATTAACGATTAAACACATGTGTGCATTCTTTATAAATGCAAACTGGTCAAGACCACTGACGGAAGTAATTTTGAAAAGTAGTGGTTCTGTCTTTTACATGTAGCCTAGGATTCAACCCCCCTTGTATTGATTTGCTTTAAAATGAACAGACACTTGAGTCATTCATTTGTAGTGATATAATAATTGTGGAATTTCTATTGCATCCACTTCATCTGCAATGAAGAAAGCCAACGCAATTTCCGCCATTGCAAACCGAGTCAAGCCGACTCCGAGCTGTCCGACTTCAGGCAAGCTTTTTGAGACCTCCCCCGGCTGCAATCGGCTATTCTCATCTACTTTCGAGGCGAGCCGCAGCTCATCTCAAACAAGTCTATTTTTTCTGTTGACCGTTTTTGTCCCCATAGTTTGTCGTTCGTTTGTCAGACTATATTACTTCGGTGTGGACTTTCTCTTTGAAAACGCGTCACAGCCTATAGCCAAGCTTAGCCTCTCTGCAACTCAAACTGGACTGGGAATTGAGCCGCCACAATAATAATAAAAATGATGATTATTACCTTACTTTTGTCTATTTGTATTCCTCTGTGTTGCGTTTTTAAGGCGCAAGACACATTCTTTGTATAAATCAGCACCACATTTGTAGTTCTTCCGGTTTGCAAAGACATAGGGTCTTACAAATATATATCTACTAAGTATATCAAATATCTAGTATAGCCAAACTAGTAATTACACTGCATCAAAATTTAGTATATTAAGAAAAATATGTTGGTTTATTTAAGATATTTTAGAAATGGGGTTTTTCGGTTGGTTCTTTCTTTTTTGGTTACTGTGATCTTCTACAGTACATTGTTGGTTACTGTGAATATCTACAGTACATTGTTGGTTACTGTGAATATCTACAGTACATTGTTGGTTACTGTGATTACAGTTCATTGTTGGTTACTGTGATTACAGTTCATTGTTGGTTACTGTGAATATCTACAGTACATTGTTGGTTACTGTGAATATCTACAGTACATTGTTGGTTACTGTGATTACAGTACATTGTTGGTTACTGTGATTACAGTACATTGTTGGTTACTGTGAATATCTACAGTACATTGTTGGTTACTGTGATTACAGTACATTGTTGGTTACTGTGATTACAGTACATTGTTGGTTACTGTGAATATCTACAGTACATTGTTGGTTACTGTGATTACAGTTCATTGTTGGTTACTGTGATTTTATACAGTTGTGACGTTACTACTGCTATTTCTACAACTCCAGAGTTGCTGTAATCTTTGGTTGGAAACACGGTATTATACTCTAAAATGGTATACAGTAATGTACTGTGCACAAACACTGTAAATAACTGTGGATTTCACAGCCATTTTTTACAGTGTAGTAAAAACTATTAGAGATTCAAGATTAAACTTCCAGTTTTTGGCAAATCAATGCCTATCTTTGAGGAGATTTCTGTGCATTTGCATTTAGTTCAACTTGAATCCAACAATGCCTACAGTAAATAGGGGCAAACTTTGTGGGTCTTCACGGTAAAGCTTCATTCCCCATATGCTATTTCTAAGACATGTGATGTTTTAACTGAATTTCAACCCAGCCCAGTAACTTCACTATATCTTACTCTGCTTGTACTGTATGCCTGTAACATATATACTTGTTGTACGGTATGCTTTATTTTTCATTTGTATCCCTCTATCTAGGTTTTGAATAGATGATGTTCACTGCCTTGAAGCAGTGAGCATAGATAGATTTTTTAATTCAGAGCTCACATAACAACCTGTACCTGCTGTGCAAATAATCCTGTTCGACGTGCGGCTATTGAATCAGTGAATGTGTAATTGCTCTTTTCCCAGTGTGATGCAGTTTTAAAATTCATTACCATTTTCAGATTCTCGTTATATTGACGGGAGATAATGTGGTACAGAGCACACCTTGAGAAATAAGATATTGTGTTTCTGTTTCAGGACTGTGAAGGTAGATGTCTATGACTGGGATCGAGATGGAAGGTACAAATAAATCAGCTTTCTCTCTCAAATGTCAGAAGAAAGTGAACAGCCTTGTGTACACTCTGTAGGTGAAAATGTGAAGCAGTTACTGTGAGATTGACAGAAACAATAATGGAGCAAGACGTGCGGATAGAGACAAAGACGTGAACATTTCTCTCTGATTATGAAGTCTGTGTTCATGCTCGCCTGTCTTTGTGGGTGTTTGTGTGCAGCCATGACTTCATTGGCGAGTTCACCACCAGCTACAGAGAGCTGTCTCGAGGGCAGAACCAGTTCAATGTCTACGAGGTGAGACGTGACATGGGGGGTGGTTTGTTGTTTCTCATAGCTTTTGTCATATGAAATTTCATTATTATGATATTGATATTTTAACTCCAGCTGGCTAGCTCTCTAAAGGCTCAAAACAATCTTTCCAACAGCTTTACGAAGCGAAGTAATACAAAATAGGGGATGAAAATGGAAAGGCTGAAAAGATTTTGTAGATATTATTATTTCCCTTTGAAGGAATCGAAGCTTTCACACATGGATAAATAAAGTCACAGGAATGAGAGGTCCTGTAATGTTAATTTTTTTATTATGTTGATGCTAAATTGTTACTTGGTTGTAATGATACATGATGATAAATGTCAATACTCAATGCAATTGAATTAAATAGAAGACTAGGATAGTATGTCAACATGTGGCCTGTCCATTTTCTCATAGGTTGTTATGTAAACCTCAATGATAATTAAATAATGATCTTTTTATGACCACCCATCCTATTTTCATCAAATACAAGTCAATATCAACATCAATAATGAATACATGGTACATGGTAACTCTTTTCACTGTTATATACACTGAATTCTTACCTAAACATATGTATTTGACTTTAATGAGGTAAAGAAAAAAGGACCAAGTACATTTTGGATCCTTCATGGTCAGGTTAAGGGACTTAAAGTCTGTGGCAATTTGAATTATCACTTTCCAAACAAAATCATGACAAGAACTATTTAGTAATTGAGCTAGGAATTTGAGAAAGGATTTCTATGCTCCAAGGGAACTAATTAATAATAGCACTGGCATAATGACCAAAAAAATCATTAAACAGATTAGTAATGATGGATGAATGGAAGTACAAACCGATGGATGGATGGATGGATGGATGGATGGATGGATGGATGGATGGATGGATGGATGGATGGATGGATGGATGGATGGATGGATGGATGGATGGATGGATGTACATGTGGATGGATTGATATACAAATGGAGGAATGTATAGGTGTACAAACCTACATTAGGACAAATGTATGGATGGCTGGTTGGAGGGATTCATCTTTTCACCTTTCATTTATTTTCTCTAGACTAGATTTTCTCAGTAAAACCTTATTGGTTTCAATTCATGGTCTTCCAGTATCAGAACTCTGTTGAATTATTCATAGTCATTATCAAACATCATTTCAGGGCATGAAGTGGTTTTTACAAGTACCCTCTCAATCACTAACTTACTTGTCCGCATCACCGGCAGGTTTTAAATCCAAAGAAGAAAGGCAAAAAGAAGAAATACATCAATTCTGGAACTGTGAGTACACCCAAGTCTCATGTGTCCCATATCGTCTCCAGTGTAATTTTTCTCATGTATATTTCTTTAGGTATCACCACCACCACATCAGCTTCTCTTTCACTGACTATGTTGCTGTCTGCACCTGTTTGTCTTTTTCCTCCCTGTCTACCTGGCCCGGTCCCTATCCACCCTCCTTCTCTGTTTATCACTCTGTTTGTGTGTGTGTTTGCCAGGTAACTCTGCTGTCCTTCAAAGTGGAGTCCGAGTATACCTTTGTGGATTTCATCCGAGGAGGGTGAGTGGAATAATAATTAGACTGCTCTCACAGTGAGTGTCAATAGCCACCATTTTAGTTGTTACTAGATTGAATGTCTTAAACCCTCACAGCATCACACAAAGTGTTGGGTGGGGGGGATGTGTATTGGTAAAACTCAATTATAAATACCCTATTTATTCACCTCATTCACTTTTAATCACTACTTTCATTTGTTTGACTTAATTAGGCCTCAATGATGGTGGAGGGAATATTTTCCTGCCATACTAATTAGCCAGTGAACCAGTAAACTAATTATATTGAACGTCAGTGTGTTGATGTGTATGTGTGATGGAAATACAATGGGTATTAAGTGAACTGAAGTGTGTGATATTTTCTTCTATGATTACCATTTTCTTTGCAACAGAACACAACTGAACTTCACGGTGGCTATTGACTTCACAGCGTCAAACGGTTAGTTGCTTTGACTTGCATGTATTTTGATTGATTGTAGTACATACAGGTGGGTTTTAGAACTCTTTGATGTCTCCCTTATATTAATTAAAATGCAGTTTGACTAGATGTGGTCAGTCAAGCTTTTCAAACTAAACATACAAATAATTATGTTGCTTGTAAAATGCCAAAATTGGCTCCTAGTAATGAATCAGTTAACTACAGTAATAGTTACACATCGTAAGAGAATAGTTTGGCACATGGGATAATAGTTATTCATGGTTAAAAGTCTCAATTGCCATTTTTACATTTCTGTTTCAATTGACAATCAGTATAAGGTCTTTATTAGTAGGCCTAAGCTTTACAGTGTTATGCTAGAATCTAAATTGGGCATGTTCTGTTAGCAATTGTTTTTGACTATTATTCAGACTATTAATCAGTCAGTCTGTAATGTTCAAAACAACAGATAAAGCCAGAAATCTAGGTGTAGTCATGGACCTGAGTTTCAACAGTCACATTAAAACAGTTACTAAATCAGCCTACTATCACCTAAAGAATATATCTAGGATTAAAAGACTAATGTCACAGCAGGATTTGGAAACACTTGTCCATGCTTTTATCTTCAGTAGACTTGACTACTGTAATGGTGTCTTCACAGGTCTCACTAAAAAATCTATTAGGAAGCTGCAGCTGATTCAGAACGCCGCTGCTCGAGTCCTCACTAACACTAAGAAAGTGGATCACATCACTCCTGTTCTGAAGTCTTTACACTGGCTTCCTGTGTGTCAAAGAATAGATTTCAAAATACTGCTGCTGGTTTACAAAGCACTGAATGGTTTAGGCCCAAAATACATTTCTGACCTCCTGCTAAATGATGAACCATCCAGATCTCTCAGGTCTTCAGGGACTGGTCATCTTTCTGTCCCCAGAGTCAGAACTAAACATGGAGAAGCAGCGTTCAGTTATTATGCTCCAAATATCTGGAACAAACTCCCAGAAACCTGCAGGTCCGCTGCAACTCTGACTACTTTTAAATCCAGGCTGAAGACCTTTATTTTTGCCGCTGCTTTGAATTGAACTATTCATATCTTAAACTGCACTGTAATTTTTAATCATGTATTTTTTCTTTTAATGTTTATTTTATTATCTTTGCTTTTTAATAACTGTTTTTAAATGCCATTTTCTTCATGTCTATTTTTGTAAAGCACTTTGAATTGCCTTGTGTTGAAAGGTGCTATATAAATAAACTTGCCTTGCTTTATTCCTCTCAAATTGAATAACATAATGTGTTAATCATTTACCCCTTTTAGAAGTGAAGATATAGTCATTTGTTCTGGGCATGTCATTTTCGAGCCTGAGGCCTGAAAAACAGGCTCCGGGCTTAACAGGTTAACAACCAAAACTTCAGGAGATATTTAATGCTAGAAAGCAAGTTGGTTCCAATGCTAGACGATTACAGTTTGGAGTGCCACAGGGTAACTGTTTGGGCCCACTCATGTGTGAAATCGTAAGAATTTGTTGTTGGTCAAGTAATGGCAGCTCACCAATACAAGCAATCTTCTGATCAAAATCTAGGTTAGTGCTGCAAAATACTACAATCTAAAAAAGATGATTTAGTTAAACCATATGACAGTAGTTGGTGAAGTTAAAGTTGGGGAAATTATTTGTGGTCATACCAATGCAATGGCACAGAAGAAAGGAATTATATTCAGTAGTGTTTGGTTGTGTTTCTTAATGCATGACTCCAATGTTGCAGTGATTTTTGCTCAAGACACGAGGACCTAAAACATTGTGTAATGCACCATTAAACCACCAATTACCATATTCTCATACATGTATATCTCTTTCTGAAACTACTAAAATGACACAACTTGAATTTTTTGTTTTAAAGGATCACAGAAAGAAAACTTGATTTTTAAAATGTAACACTTGAGTGGGAAATGCAGTTGTCCCTTTTCCCATCTGTGATGTAACATTACCTTTCTTCAGTTGTTATGGCAGATACACTGGTGTTCGTGATGGGCAGGCACACAGCTGTCCTGAATAGATTGTTACATTTAGGCTCTTATTTTCACATGATGGGAAGTGCAGTCGAGCGTGCATGGTGCACAGGGCTTGGGGAATGCGTTTGGTATTTTCATATCCAGAAGCACGGGGTACACCTGCGGCGCAGTTGGAAGCTAGATAGGATTAGGAGGAATACATTATCGGTAGGTGTGTTAGGAGCGGGCATCTATTCTGGATAATGAAATCTCCCCCCTCCCCCCACCCTTTCACTCAAGCAAGGCACTTGTTTAATAACAGAGAAGAAACTCCACACGTGCTTATTCTTGGGGGAGAAGTCAGATTTAGCTATGTTTACATGTAAATTATAATTATACTTATATATATAATGTAAATGTGTTAAACATTAATTTGATTGCATTAACTGATAAATCCCCATACTCATCATTTTTTACATGACTCTTTGATTAAAATTGGACTGTTAAATATATTTCATCACAGCTATTGCATGTCTCTATAGCTATTCAAAATGCAGATACAAGAAGCAGCTTATGTGAACCCTGTTTGAAAGAAGGAGATAAAGCATGCAGTACTTTATTTTCTATGAATCATCTCCTGTGCTCCACTGGTGACATAACATGCTTCGAATTGCAGATGAAAACCACAAAGAAAGAAGGTGAATTATCATTCAACTCATCGAGTTGTGTGCGTTTCTTTCTCCAAGGTAACCCCTCCCAGCCCACCTCCCTTCACTATATGAGTCCCTACCAGATGAATGCATATGCCATGGCCCTGAAAGCAGTAGGTGAGATTATCCAGGACTACGACAGCGACAAGCTCTTTCCTGCCTACGGTTTCGGAGCTAAGCTGCCCCCTGATGGCAAAATCTCCCACGGCTTCCCACTGGTAAGACACACACAAACATATGCATTCACACATACAAGACACACACGGTCCAACCATAGCAGGGTGTGGTTTGGAACCAGGAGTTGTCGCTGCGGCAACAGCTGGTCGCACAAGTTGAGGACTTGGCTCATCCCCATGCCAGCGGGAATTTCCCAGCATCCCCTCCACTTCCTCCTTCCATCCTCCTGAGAGATCAGGGCAATCATTTAAAAACGGCTGGATGCTAAGCTAATACTAGTTTGGCCTCTGTTGCACCTCATGTGAGTTCCTGTACCTTATGGAAGGTGGACGAGTGTCTTTAAAAAACCAAAACATCTTTACATAGAGTTTATATTGCGTTTTACAACCACCACATGATCAACCTGCCAATTGCCTAAGAAAGAAGAGTACTAGCATCCGTAAACCGCAAGCTCAAAGACAATTTCATTATACAGTATATTAATGCTACGCTAATTATAAAAAGAGAAATGTTTATTTCGGAGTGCCTTCATTTAAGTTCTGGATATGCTGTCTTTTATGGGGTTGGGTTAGGTCAGCTTTGAGGGTTGGCGTTTCAGTGTCTAACTACGGGGAGCACTTAAAAAAGGCAAAGTAAATATCTGACATGGGAAATGTTGTAAACAATTTGAGGAAGCAAGCTGTTGTAATGTGTGCTTTGGGTTGATGTTACAATTATTAACTCATATGGAGAAAATGACCAATGTTGTTAGGTGGTCGGTTGGGAAATCTTGACAGGTCTGGAGGAGATGCTCAACCCTGGCTCTTTTATAGCCATCTGCTTGGAGAGCGGGAGTGGAGAGGAGTGTGGTCAGATTAAGTTTAATGTTGTCATCTCCAACGATATAACAAATGTCTTTGAACCAGTAAAACACCAGTCTTTTGATCAAATCAAATCAAGTTTTATTTATATAGCACATTTATAAACGATTTTTGGTCGAGCCAAAGTGCTGTACATATAATAAAAATAGCCTACAGTAGATACACTTTACAGCAAATACAACAGCACAAATTGTTCAGAATATCAGTATGAGAAAAACGACACCCTCTATCCTTAGACCCTCACATCGTACAAGGAAAAACTTCCAGAGAAAACCCACAGTTTAAAGGGAACATGGGAGAAACCTCAGGGAGAACAACAGAGGAGGGATCCCTCTCCCAGGACGGACAGACGTGCAATAGATGCCGTGTGTAAATCGAAGAGATAATACATTTTACAGCATATAGACCGAATGTTAGGAAATGCATGTGTCTGTAATAAGAAGATGAATCCACGAGGATGTCAACTACAATCCTGAGGAAGCCATCAGGGAAGCAGCATGACGAGACCCATGGCAGGACCGCAGAGACAGGTTCAGCCACGACCCGAAACGTCCACGACTTAATCCAGAACTCAGGATTGATGGTTTACCTTTAATTCTTCCTCTTGAATTTCCTGTGTATATTTTCTTGGGACATTTAGCGTTAGGGTAAATTGTATCACCTGTTAGACATGTAAAACGGTTCTTTCTTAAAATGTCAATATATCTTAAAACAATTGTATTTTAAATGCAAATAAATAGATATCTTTATTTGGAAGAACTACGGTATACGGTTATGTGCTTTAGATGGAATGCTATGTTTATATACTAAGTGTGTACCAAGCAGTGGTTGAAAGTAACTAAGTACATCTACTCAAGTACTGTACTCAAGCACACTTTTGAGGTACTCATACTTTACTTGAGTATTTCCATTTTGTGTTAATTAGTGCGAATGCTGTTTACAGCATTCCACTATAGTGCTTCAAATCTTTATTCTTCCCCTTATTATTATTATTATTATTATTTCAGCCAATATTTTGGCTTTCCATAACTTCAGCTTATTTTCAGCTACAGAAACCATTCAAATATTAAACTATTCAGCCTGTTCAGGAATCGATGGGAAACCTTCAACTTTTTCAAAATATGTTATACTTTTTGAAATATTCAGCTTTTTACACTCTTTTTTTAACATTGAAGTCAATGGGAAGAGCCTTCAAATCAGCCAATACTTTAGCTCTCCATAACTTCAGCTTACTTTTGGCTACAGAAACCATTCAAATATTAAACTATTCAGCCTGTTCAGGAATCGATGGGAAACCTTCAACTTTTTCAAAATATTTCATACTTTTTGAAATATTCAGCTTTTTAAACTCTTTTTTTAACATTGAAGTCAATGGGAAGAGCCTTCAAATCAGCCAATACTTTAGCTCTCCATAACTTCAGCTTACTTTCGGCTACAGAAACCATTCAAATATTAAACTATTCAGCCTGTTCAGGAATCGATGGGAAACCTTCAACTTTTTCAAAATATTTCATACTTTTTGAAATATTCAGCTTTTTAAACTCTTTTTTTAACATTGAAGTCAATGGGAGATGCCTTCAAATCCTGTTTTCCTACACTTTGCGCCAAATGCATCTCCTTCCACATAATTTCAGCCAGACACTTCATTCAAACTTTCAAATGATCACAATACCTTCAGCTATAAAACTTGTATAAAATAATTTTGATATCTTTTCAACTTTTTGAGATATTGAATTTAGTTTGGAGCTTGGTAGAGAGGCATTTTTAAGATTTTTACATTAGAGTGGATGGAGCAGCTCATTAACTCTAGAGTGCTTTGATCTCAAAACAGAGTGCAGGACAGCTCAAAATTCTCCCCCAAAAATGTTTTAAACTTGCCATACTTCCCAAACCCTACACTCCTCAGACATATTTTTTCATGGAAAACGTAGGAAAACCTCTCCTAGCTTGGAAAATAAAGAAAAAATAAGAAAAAATATTAAAGAAAATGCCTCTTGAGGGCATTAAGTGACAAAAACGTTCAACATTCCTCCATTGAAGCCCATTGTAATTTCAGGCAGATATTTCCTCACGGTAGCAGCCGCACACCTTTAGTTAAACTGCCAAAAAGGCCACATTATTAAACCAAAACTACACAACAATTACACTTCAGATACTCAACTTCCTTGACATGCTTCACGTTTTGAAATTTCACAGATATCTGTTACGGTTCTTCCACAAAACGTTCACATGTAAGAGGTTCATCTCTCATTCAGAACAATGGAAACCTGTGATCTCTACAGAGCTCGTTAGTTCAAATATAAACACCTGTGTAATGGAACACGATGATGTCATCACTCCAACTGACATGCAGCAGACTTCAACAGTCCAGCTGTGAAGACGATTCGGGACAGTCTTGAGATTTCTCCAAATGCCGTTGCCATGGCAACACAATGCTCGCCTTGAAACACGGTTTTCTCATAGCTTCAGTGAAAATACTCCAAACAGCCCAGAACTTCACAGGTTTGATAACGATGCAGCCATCAATGCATCTAAGCGTAGTATGGGGTGTCATCAAATGTCATCGCCATGGCGACAGACCACTCGCCATGAAACACGATGAGGCTGTAAGTCAAATCGACACTGTCCAATCGTCCCCCAATCTTCACTTGTATATCACCGGTCCATGCCTCAAGAGCTCTACGCCAAATCTGAGATCTCACCATATGCCGTTTCCATGGAAACGCATCCCTCGCCATACAACTTGATGTCGCTATAAGTCCAATGGACACGGTCCAATCGTCCCCCAATCTTCACTTGTATATCACCGGTCCATGCCTCCACAGCTCTACGCCAAATCTGAGATCTCACCATATGCCGTTTCCATGGAAACGCATCCCTCGCAATAAAATATGATGTCACTATAACTCCTATGCAAATGTTCAAAGAGTGCGCAAACTTCACATGTGTGCTAACGGCCCGTCCACACAGCAGCTTTGAACAAATCTTGAAAATCTAGGAGCTGGGCGTGTCTGACAGCTTGGGGATTTTTTGCGAGCAACACGACCAACAACCAATCACATGAATCTCCCGCCCCCGACATACAAAGCAAAAAAAAACGGGGATTTTATGCGAGCAATATATATATATATAAACTCCCCAAACAGGCGAAAACCTACCAGTTTCACCCACTGTCTCTGCCACCTCCCTCCATGCCTGGTTCCTCCGGTTTGTATCCCGGTAAATAGTCTGGTCGTAAAGAACCGGGTGATTTGCTACCGTAATTTCTCGTTTGGAATATGAGGAAATGAACTGCGGGTCTGGTTCTCCCAGCTTGCACGCGGTTTGATTGGCTAGCGCTTGAAATGTCAGATTTGCATAAACGGATCTGATTGGCTGTCGCTTCCAGCTCAGCCTCAAAAGTTGAACATTGTTCAACTTTGGAATCCTGAACATCCTGGAAATCCTGGAAATCTTCGCCTCGCCCCCCCACAATGCAGTTCGGCGACAAGCGAGGGAAAGTGACGTCATCCCCATTCAAAGTCAATGGGCGGAGACGCGCTGGAAGCGGTGGACAAATCGCCAAAAGCTGCTGTGTGGACGGGCCGTAACAGTCCAGCCGTGAAGACATCTACGTGACAGTTTTGAGATTTCTTCAAATGCCGTTGCCATGGCAACACAATGCTCACCATGAAACACGGTTTTCTCATAACTTCAGTGAAAATACTCGAAATGGCCCAAAACTTCACAGGTTTGGTAACAATGCAGCCATCAACACATCTAAGAGTATTATGGGATGTCATCAAATGCCGTTGCCATGGCGACAGATCATTCACCATCAAGTTAGTTCAAAAGTTTCCCAAGCCTTTTTATTTTTCTTTTCTCATCTTAATACAAATTCATTCACTACTACGTACATCTGATATTTAACTCCTTCAGCCTATTTTCAGCTGCAGAACCCATTCAACTATTACATTATTCAGCTATTTCAGGACATCAAGGCTATACATGTTGTTGTTTATACCTTTTTTAAACCTTTTCTTTTAAATATTCAGCTTTTTCTGCATTTTTTTAGCTAAAAGCAGCTACCATTCAGCTAATAACATATTCAGCTTTTTCTGCATTTTCAGCTAAATTCAGCCATAAATGTTCACAGTTTACAGCATTCGCACGCATTTTCTGCAAGAAATGCATTTTCTAGTTATTATTATTTCAGCCAATACTTTGGCTCTCCATAACTTCAGCTTATTTTCAGCTACAGAAACCATTCAAATATTAAACTATTCAGCCTGTTCAGGAATCGATGGGAAACTTTCAACTTTTTCAAAATATTTCATACTTTTTGAAATATTCAGCTTTTTACACTCTTTTTTTTAACATTGAAGTCAATGGGAAGAGCCTTCAAATCCACTTTTCCTACACTTTGCGCCAAATGCATCTCCTTCCACATAATTTCAGCCAGACACTTCATTCCAACTTTCAAATGATCACAATACCTTCAGCTATAAAACTTGTATAAAATAATTTTGATATCATTTCAACTTTTTGAGATATTGAATTTAGTTTGGAGCTTGGTATAGAGGCATTTTCCAGATCTTAACATTGGAGTGGATGGAGCAGCTCGTTAACTCTAGAGTGCTTTGATCTCAAAACAGAGTGCAGGACAGCTCAAAATTCTCCCCCAAAAATGTTTTAAACTTGCCATACTTCCCAAACCCTACACTCCTCAGACATATTTTTTCATGGAAAACGTAGGAAAACCTCTCCTAGCTTGGAAAATAAAGAAAAAATAAGAAAAAATATTAAAGAAAATGCCTCTTGAGGGCATTAAGTGACAAAAACGTTCAACATTCCTCCATTGAAGCCCATTGTAATTTCAGGCAGATATTTCCTCATGGTAGCAGCCGCACACCTTTAGTTAAACTGCCAAAAAGGCCACATTATTAACCCAAAACTACACAACAATTACACTTCAGATACTCAACTTCCTTGACATGCTTCACGTTTTGAAATTTCACAGATATCTGTTACGGTTCTTCCACAAAACGTTCACATGTAAGAGGTTCATCTCTCATTCAGAACAATGGAAACCTGTGATCTCTACAGAGCTCGTTAGTTCAAATATAAACACCTGTGTAATGGAACACGATGATGTCATCACTCCAACTGACATGCAGCAGACTTCAACAGTCCAGCTGTGAAGACGATTCGGGACAGTCTTGAGATTTCTCCAAATGCCGTTGCCATGGCAACACAATGCTCGCCTTGAAACACGGTTTTCTCATAGCTTCAGTGAAAATACTCCAAACAGCCCAGAACTTCACAGGTTTGATAACGATGCAGCCATCAATGCATCTAAGCGTAGTATGGGGTGTCATCAAATGTCATCGCCATGGCGACAGACCACTCGCCATGAAACACGATGAAGCTGTAAGTCAAATCGACACTGTCCAATCGTCCCCCAATCTTCACTTGTATATCACCGGTCCATGCCTCAAGAGCTCTACGCCAAATCTGAGATCTCACCATATGCCGTTTCCATGGAAACGCATCCCTCGCCATACAACTTGATGTCGCTATAAGTCCAATGGACACGGTCCAATCGTCCCCAAATCTTCACTTGTATATCACCGGTCCATGCCTCCACAGCTCTACGCCAAATCTGAGATCTCACCATATGCCGTTTCCATGGAAACGCATCCCTCGCCATAAAATATGATGTCACTATAACTCCTATGCAAATGTTCAAAGAGTGCGCAAACTTCACATGTGTGCTAACAGTCCAGCCGTGAAGACATCTACGTGACAGTTTTGAGATTTCTTCAAATGCCGTTGCCATGGCAACACAATGCTCACCATGAAACACGGTTTTCTCATAACTTCAGTGAAAATACTCGAAATGGCCCAAAACTTCACAGGTTTGGTAACAATGCAGCCATCAACACATCTAAGAGTATTATGGGATGTCATCAAATGCCGTTGCCATGGCGACAGATCATTCACCATCAAGTTAGTTCAAAAGTTTCCCAAGCCTTTTTACTTTCTTTTCTCATCTTAATACAAATTCATTCACTACTACTTACATCTGATATTTAACTCCTTCAGCCTATTTTCAGCTGCAGAACCCATTCAACTATTACATTATTCAGCTATTTCAGGACATCAAGGCTATACATGTTGTTGTTTATACCTTTTTTAAACCTTTTCTTTGAAATATTCAGCTTTTTCTGCATTTTTTTAGCTAAAAGCAGCTACCATTCAGCTAATAACATATTCAGCTTTTTCTGCATTTTCAGCTAAATTCAGCCATAAATGTTCACAGTTTACAGCATTCGCACGCATTTTCTGCAAGAAATGCATTTTCTAGTTATTATTATTATTTCAGCCAATACTTTGGCTTTCCATAACTTCAGCTTATTTTCAGCTACAGAAACCATTCAAATATTAAACTATTCAGCCTGTTCAGGAATCGATGGGAAACTTTCAACTTTTTCAAAATATTTCATACTTTTTGAAATATTCAGCTTTTTAAACTCTTTTTTTTAACATTGAAGTCAATGGGAAGAGCCTTCAAATCCACTTTTCCTACACTTTGCGCCAAATGCATCTCCTTCCACATAATTTCAGCCAGACACTTCATTCCAACTTTCAAATGATCACAATACCTTCAGCTATAAAACTTGTATAAAATAATTTTGATATCTTTTCAACTTTTTGAGATATTGAATTTAGTTTGGAGCTTGGTAGAGAGGCCTTTTTAAGATTTTTACATTAGAGTGGATGGAGCAGCTCATTAACTCTAGAGTGCTTTGATCTCAAAACAGAGTGCAGGACAGCTCAAAATTCTCCCCCAAAAATGTTTTAAACTTGCCATACTTCCCAAACCCTACACTCCTCAGACATATTTTTTCATGGAAAACGTAGGAAAACCTCTCCTAGCTTGTAAAATAAAGAAAAAATAAGAAAAAATATTAAAGAAAATGCCTCTTGAGGGCATTAAGTGACAAAAACGTTCAACATTCCTCCATTGAAGCCCATTGTAATTTCAGGCAGATATTTCCTCACGGTAGCAGCCGCACACCTTTAGTTAAACTGCCAAAAAGGCCACATTATTAAACCAAAACTACACAAAAATTACACTTCAGATACTCAACTTCCTTGACATGCTTCACGTTTTGAAATTTCACAGATATCTGTTACGGTTCTTTCACAAAACGTTCACATGTAAGAGGTTCATCTCTCATTCAGAACAATGGAAACCTGTGATCTCTACAGAGCTCGTTAGTTCAAATATAAACACCTGTGTAATGGAACACGATGATGTCATCACTCCAACTGACATGCAGCAGACTTCAACAGTCCAGCCGTGAAGACGATTCGGGACAGTCTTGAGATTTCTCCAAATGCCGTTGCCATGGCAACACAATGCTCGCCTTGAAACACGGTTTTCTCATAGCTTCAGTGAAAATACTCCAAACAGCCCAGAACTTCACAGGTTTGATAACGATGCAGCCATCAATGCATCTAAGCGTAGTATGGGGTGTCATCAAATGTCATCGCCATGGCGACAGACCACTCGCCATGAAACACGATGAGGCTGTAAGTCCAATCGACACTGTCCAATCGTCCCCCAATCTTCACTTGTATATCACCGGTCCATGCCTCAAGAGCTCTACGCCAAATCTGAGATCTCACCATATGCCGTTTCCATGGAAACGCATCCCTCGCCATACAACTTGATGTCGCTATAAGTCCAATGGACACGGTCCAATCGTCCCCCAATCTTCACTTGTATATCACCGGTCCATGCCTCCACAGCTCTACGCCAAATCTGAGATCTCACCATATGCCGTTTCCATGGAAACGCATCCCTCGCCATAAAATATGATGTCACTATAACTCCTATGCAAATGTTCAAAGAGTGCGCAAACTTCACATGTGTGCTAACGGCCTGTCCACACAGCAGCTTTGAACAAATCTTGAAAATCTAGGAGCTGGGCGTGTCTGACAGCTTGGGGATTTTTTGCGAGCAACACGACCAACAACCAATCACATGAATCTCCCGCCCCCCGACATACAAAGCAAAAAAAAACGGGGATTTTATGCGAGCAATATATATATATATATAAACTCCCCAAACAGGCGAAAACCTACCAGTTTCACCCACTGTCTCTGCCACCTCCCTCCATGCCTGGTTCCTCCGGTTTGTATCCCGGTAAATAGTCTGGTCGTAAAGAACCGGGTGATTTGCTACCGTAATTTCTCGTTTGGAATATGAGGAAATGAACTGCGGGTCTGGTTCTCCCAGCTTGCACGCGGTTTGATTGGCTAGCGCTTGAAATGTCAGATTTGCATAAACGGATCTGATTGGCTGTCGCTTCCAGCTCAGCCTCAAAAGTTGAACATTGTTCAACTTTGGAATCCTGAACATCCTGGAAATCCTGGAAATCTTCGCCTCGCCCCCCCACAATGCAGTTCGGCGACAAGCGAGGGAAAGTGACGTCATCCCCATTCAAAGTCAATGGGCGGAGACGCGCTGGAAGCGGTGGACAAATCGCCAAAAGCTGCTGTGTGGACGGGCCGTAACAGTCCAGCCGTGAAGACATCTACGTGACAGTTTTGAGATTTCTTCAAATGCCGTTGCCATGGCAACACAATGCTCACCATGAAACACGGTTTTCTCATAACTTCAGTGAAAATACTCGAAATGGCCCAAAACTTCACAGGTTTGGTAACAATGCAGCCATCAACACATCTAAGAGTATTATGGGATGTCATCAAATTCCGTTGCCATGGCGACAGATCATTCACCATCAAGTTAGTTCAAAAGTTTCCCAAGCCTTTTTACTTTCTTTTCTCATCTTAATACAAATTAATTCACTACTACTTACATCTGATATTTAACTCCTTCAGCCTATTTTCAGCTGCATAACCCATTCAACTATTACATTATTCAGCTATTTCAGGACATCAAGGCTATACATGTTGTTGTTTATACCTTTTTTAAACCTTTTCTTTTAAATATTCAGCTTTTTCTGCATTTTTTTAGCTAAAAGCAGCTACCATTCAGCTAATAACATATTCAGCTTTTTCTGTATTTTCAGCTAAATTCAGCCATAAATGTTCACAGTTTACAGCATTCGCACGCATTTTCTGCAAGAAATGCATTTTCTAGTTAGTGCGAATGCTGTTTACAGCATTCCACTATAGTGCTTCAAATCTTTATTCTTCCCCTTATTATTATTATTATTATTTCAGCCAATACTTTGGCTTTCCATAACTTCAGCTTATTTTCAGCTACAGAAACCATTCAAATATTAAACTATTCAGCCTGTTCAGCAATCGATGGGAAACCTTCAACTTTTTCAAAATATGTTATACTTTTTGAAATATTCAGCTTTTTACACTCTTTTTTTAACATTGAAGTCAATGGGAAGAGCCTTCAAATCAGCCAATACTTTAGCTCTCCATAACTTCAGCTTATTTTCAGCTACAGAAACCATTCAAATATTAAACTATTCAGCCTGTTCAGGAATCGATGGGAAACCTTCAACTTTTTCAAAATATGTTATACTTTTTGAAATATTCAGCTTTTTAAACTCTTTTTTTAACATTGAAGTCAATGGGAAGAGCCTTCAAATCAGCCAATACTTTAGCTCTCCATAACTTCAGCTTACTTTCGGCTACAGAAACCATTCAAATATTAAACTATTCAGCCTGTTCAGGAATCGATGGGAAACCTTCAACTTTTTCAAAATATTTCATACTTTTTGAAATATTCAGCTTTTTAAACTCTTTTTTTTAACATTGAAGTCAATGGGAGATGCCTTCAAATCCTGTTTTCCTACACTTTGCGCCAAATGCATCTCCTTCCACATAATTTCAGCCAGACACTTCATTCCAACTTTCAAATGATCACAATACCTTCAGCTATAAAACTTGTATAAAATAATTTTGATATCTTTTCAACTTTTTGAGATATTGAATTTAGTTTGGAGCTTGGTCGAGAGGCATTTTTAAGATTTTTACATTAGAGTGGATGGAGCAGCTCATTAACTCTAGAGTGCTTTGATCTCAAAACAGAGTGCAGGACAGCTCAAAATTCT
The DNA here is from genome assembly GCF_902827175.1 of Gymnodraco acuticeps. Lineage (NCBI taxonomy): Eukaryota > Metazoa > Chordata > Actinopteri > Perciformes > Bathydraconidae > Gymnodraco > Gymnodraco acuticeps. The sequence continues at coordinate 4,356,435 of NW_022991435.1, read as the reverse complement.
CCCCCAAAAATATTTTAAACTTGCCATACTTCCCAAACCCTACACTCCTCAGACATATTTTTTCATGGAAAACGTAGGAAAACCTCTCCTAGCTTGGAAAATAAAGAAAAAATAAGAAAAAATATTAAAGAAAATGCCTCTTGAGGGCATTAAGTGACAAAAACGTTCAACATTCCTCCATTGAAGCCCATTGTAATTTCAGGCAGATATTTCCTCACGGTAGCAGCCGCACACCTTTAGTTAAACTGCCAAAAAGGCCACATTATTAACCCAAAACTACACAAAAATTACACTTAAGATACTCAACTTCCTTGACATGCTTCACGTTTTGAAATTTCACAGATATCTGTTACGGTTCTTCCACAAAACGTTCACATGTAAGAGGTTCATCTCTCATTCAGAACAATGGAAACCTGTGATCTCTACAGAGCTCGTTAGTTCAAATATAAACACCTGTGTAATGGAACACGAGGATGTCATCACTCCAACTGACATGCAGCAGACTTCAACAGTCCAGCTGTGAAGACGATTCGGGACAGTCTTGAGATTTCTCCAAATGCCGTTGCCATGGCAACACAATGCTCGCCTTGAAACACGGTTTTCTCATAGCTTCAGTGAAAATACTCCAAACAGCCCAGAACTTCACAGGTTTGATAACGATGCAGCCATCAATGCATCTAAGCGTAGTATGGGGTGTCATCAAATGTCATCGCCATGGCGACAGACCACTCGCCATGAAACACGATGAGACTGTAAGTCAAATCGACACTGTCCAATCGTCCCCCAATCTTCACTTGTATATCACCGGTCCATGCCTCAAGAGCTCTACGCCAAATCTGAGATCTCACCATATGCCGTTTCCATGGAAACGCATCCCTCGCCATACAACTTGATGTCGCTATAAGTCCAATGGACACGGTCCAATCGTCCCCCAATCTTCACTTGTATATCACCGGTCCATGCCTCCACAGCTCTACGCCAAATCTGAGATCTCACCATATGCCGTTTCCATGGAAACGCATCCCTCGCAATAAAATATGATGTCACTATAACTCCTATGCAAATGTTCAAAGAGTGCGCAAACTTCACATGTGTGCTAACGGCCCGTCCACACAGCAGCTTTGAACAAATCTTGAAAATCTAGGAGCTGGGCGTGTCTGACAGCTTGGGGATTTTTTGCGAGCAACACGACCAACAACCAATCACATGAATCTCCCGCCCCCGACATACAAAGCAAAAAAAAACGGGGATTTTATGCGAGCAATATATATATATATAAACTCCCCAAACAGGCGAAAACCTACCAGTTTCACCCACTGTCTCTGCCACCTCCCTCCATGCCTGGTTCCTCCGGTTTGTATCCCGGTAAATAGTCTGGTCGTAAAGAACCGGGTGATTTGCTACCGTAATTTCTCGTTTGGAATATGAGGAAATGAACTGCGGTCTGGTTCTCCCAGCTTGCACGCGGTTTGATTGGCTAGCGCTTGAAATGTCAGATTTGCATAAACGGATCTGATTGGCTGTCGCTTCCAGCTCAGCCTCAAAAGTTGAACATTGTTCAACTTTGGAATCCTGAACATCCTGGAAATCCTGGAAATCTTCGCCTCGCTCCCCCACAATGCAATTCGGCGACAAGCGAGGGAAAGTGACGTCATCCCCATTCAAAGTCAATGGGCGGAGACGCGCTGGAAGCGGTGGACAAATCGCCAAAAGCTGCTGTGTGGACGGGCCGTAACAGTCCAGTCGTGAAGACATCTACGTGACAGTTTTGAGATTTCTTCAAATGCCGTTGCCATGGCAACACAATGCTCACCATGAAACACGGTTTTCTCATAACTTCAGTGAAAATACTCGAAATGGCCCAAAACTTCACAGGTTTGGTAACAATGCAGCCATCAACACATCTAAGAGTATTATGGGATGTCATCAAATGCCGTTGCCATGGCGACAGATCATTCACCATCAAGTTAGTTCAAAAGTTTCCCAAGCCTTTTTACTTTCTTTTCTCATCTTAATACAAATTCATTCACTACTACTTACATCTGATATTTAACTCCTTCAGCCTATTTTCAGCTGCATAACTCATTCAACTATTACATTATTCAGCTATTTCAGGACATCAAGGCTATACATGTTGTTGTTTATACCTGTTTTAAACCTTTTCTTTGAAATATTCAGCTTTTTCTGCATTTTTTTAGCTAAAAGCAGCTACCATTCAGCTAATAACATATTCAGCTTTTTCTGCATTTTCAGCTAAATTCAGCCATAAATGTTCACAGTTTACAGCATTCGCACGCATTTTCTGCAAGAAATGCATTTTCTAGTTATTATTATTATTTCAGCCAATACTTTGGCTTTCCATAACTTCAGCTTATTTTCAGCTACAGAAACCATTCAAATATTAAACTATTCAGCCTGTTCAGGAATCGATGGGAAACCTTCAACTTTTTCAAAATATGTTATACTTTTTGAAATATTCAGCTTTTTAAACTCTTTTTTTAACATTGAAGTCAATGGGAAGAGCCTTCAAATCAGCCAATACTTTAGCTCTCCATAACTTCAGCTTACTTTCGGCTACAGAAACCATTCAAATATTAAACTATTCAGCCTGTTCAGGAATCGATGGGAAACCTTCAACTTTTTCAAAATATTTCATACTTTTTGAAATATTCAGCTTTTTAAACTCTTTTTTTAACATTGAAGTCAATGGGAAGAGCCTTCAAATCAGCCAATACTTTAGCTCTCCATAACTTCAGCTTACTTTCGGCTACAGAAACCATTCAAATATTAAACTATTCAGCCTGTTCAGGAATCGATGGGAAACCTTCAACTTTTTCAAAATATTTCATACTTTTTGAAATATTCAGCTTTTTAAACTCTTTTTTTAACATTGAAGTCAATGGGAGATGCCTTCAAATCCTGTTTTCCTACACTTTGCGCCAAATGCATCTCCTTCCACATAATTTCAGCCAGACACTTCATTCCAACTTTCAAATGATCACAATACCTTCAGCTATAAAACTTGTATAAAATAATTTTGATATCTTCTCAACTTTTTGAGATATTGAATTTAGTTTGGAGCTTGGTAGAGAGGCATTTTTAAGATTTTTACATTAGAGTGGATGGAGCAGCTCATTAACTCTAGAGTGCTTTGATCTCAAAACAGAGTGCAGGACAGCTCAAAATTCTCCCCCAAAAATGTTTTAAACTTGCCATACTTCCCAAACCATACACTCCTCAGACATATTTTTTCATGGAAAACGTAGGAAAACCTCTCTTAGCTTGGAAAATAAAGAAAAAATAAGAAAAAATATTAAAGAAAATGCCTCTTGAGGGCATTAAGTGACAAAAACGTTCAACATTCCTCCATTGAAGCCCATTGTAATTTCAGGCAGATATTTCCTCACGGTAGCAGCCGCACACCTTTAGTTAAACTGCCAAAAAGGCCACATTATTAACCCAAAACTACACAAAAATTACACTTCAGATACTCAACTTCCTTGACATGCTTCACGTTTTGAAATTTCACAGATATCTGTTACGGTTCTTCCACAAAACGTTCACATGTAAGAGGTTCATCTCTCATTCAGAACAATGGAAACCTGTGATCTCTACAGAGCTCGTTAGTTCAAATATAAACACCTGTGTAATGGAACACGATGATGTCATCACTCCAACTGACATGCAGCAGACTTCAACAGTCCAGCTGTGAAGACGATTCGGGACAGTCTTGAGATTTCTCCAAATGCCGTTGCCATGGCAACACAATGCTCGCCTTGAAACACGGTTTTCTCATAACTTCAGTGAAAATACTCCAAACAGCCCAGAACTTCACAGGTTTGATAACGATGCAGCCATCAATGCATCTAAGCGTAGTATGGGGTGTCATCAAATGTCATCGCCCTGGCGACAGACCACTCGCCATGAAACACGATGAGGCTGTAAGTCAAATCGACACTGTCCAATCGTCCCCCAATCTTCACTTGTATATCACCGGTCCATGCCTCAAGAGCTCTACGCCAAATCTGAGATCTCACCATATGCCGTTTCCATGGAAACGCATCCCTCGCCATACAACTTGATGACGCTATAAGTCCAATGGACACGGTCCAATCGTCCCCCAATCTTCACTTGTATATCACCGGTCCATGCCTCCACAGCTCTACGCCAAATCTGAGATCTCACCATATGCCGTTTCCATGGAAACGCATCCCTCGCCATAAAATATGATGTCACTATAACTCCTATGCAAATGTTCAAAGTGTGCGCAAACTTCACATGTGTGCTAACAGTCCAGCCGTGAAGACATCTACGTGACAGTTTTGAGATTTCTTCAAATGCCGTTGCCATGGCAACACAATGCTCACCATGAAACACGGTTTTCTCATAACTTCAGTGAAAATACTCGAAATGGCCCAAAACTTCACAGGTTTGGTAACAATGCAGCCATCAACACATCTAAGAGTATTATGGGATGTCATCAAATGCCGTTGCCATGGCGACAGATCATTCACCATCAAGTTAGTTCAAAAGTTTCCCAAGCCTTTTTACTTTCTTTTCTCATCTTAATACAAATTCATTCACTACTACTTACATCTGATATTTAACTCCTTCAGCCTATTTTCAGCTGCAGAACCCATTCAACTATTACATTATTCAGCTATTTCAGGACATCAAGGCTATACATGTTGTTGTTTATACCTTTTTTAAACCTTTTCTTTGAAATATTCAGCTTTTTCTGCATTTTTTTAGCTAAAAGCAGCTACCATTCAGCTAATAACATATTCAGCTTTTTCTGCATTTTCAGCTAAATTCAGCCATAAATGTTCACAGTTTACAGCATTCGCACGCATTTTCTGCAAGAAATGCATTTTCTAGTTATTATTATTTCAGCCAATACTTTGGCTTTCCATAACTTCAGCTTATTTTCAGCTACAGAAACCATTCAAATATTAAACTATTCAGCCTGTTCAGGAATCGATGGGAAACCTTCAACTTTTTCAAAATATTTCATACTTTTTGAAATATTCAGCTTTTTAAACTCTTTTTTTAACATTGAAGTCAATGGGAAGAGCCTTCAAATCAGCCAATACTTTAGCTCTCCATAACTTCAGCTTACTTTCGGCTACAGAAACCATTCAAATATTAAACTATTCAGCCTGTTCAGGAATCGATGGGAAACCTTCAACTTTTTCAAAATATTTCATACTTTTTGAAATATTCAGCTTTTTAAACTCTTTTTTTAACATTGAAGTCAATGGGAAGAGCCTTCAAATCAGCCAATACTTTAGCTCTCTATAACTTCAGCTTACTTTCGGCTACAGAAACCATTCAAATATTAAACTATTCAGCCTGTTCAGGAATCGATGGGAAACCTTCAACTTTTTCAAAATATTTCATACTTTTTGAAATATTCAGCTTTTTAAACTCTTTTTTTAACATTGAAGTCAATGGGAGATGCCTTCAAATCCTGTTTTCCTACACTTTGCGCCAAATGCATCTCCTTCCACATAATTTCAGCCAGACACTTCATTCCAACTTTCAAATGATCACAATACCTTCAGCTATAGAACTTGTATAAAATAATTTTGATATCTTTTCAACTTTTTGAGATATTGAATTTAGTTTGGAGCTTGGTAGAGAGGCATTTTTAAGATTTTTACATTAGAGTGGATGGAGCAGCTCATTAACTCTAGAGTGCTTTGATCTCAAAACAGAGTGCAGGACAGCTCAAAATTCTCCCCCAAAAATGTTTTAAACTTGCCATACTTCCCAAACCCTACACTCCTCAGACATATTTTTTCATGGAAAACTTAGGAAAACCTCTTCTAGCTTGTAAAATAAAGAAAAAATAAGAAAAAATATTAAAGAAAATGCGTCTTGAGGGCATTAAGTGACAAAAACGTTCAACATTCCTCCATTGAAGCCCATTGTAATTTCAGGCAGATATTTCCTCACGGTAGCAGCCGCACACCTTTAGTTAAACTGCCAAAAAGGCCACATTATTAAACCAAAACTACAAAACAATTACACTTGAGATACTCAACTTCCTTGACATGCTTCACGTTTTGAAATTTCACAGATATCTGTTACGGTTCTTCCACAAAACGTTCACATGTAAGAGGTTCATCTCTCATTCAGAACAATGGAAACCTGTGATCTCTACAGAGCTCGTTAGTTCAAATATAAACACCTGTGTAATGGAACACGATGATGTCATCACTCCAACTGACATGCAGCAGACTTCAACAGTCCAGCTGTGAAGACGATTCGGGACAGTCTTGAGATTTCTCCAAATGCAGTTGCCATGGCAACACAATGCTCGCCTTGAAACACGGTTTTCTCATAGCTTCAGTGAAAATACTCCAAACAGCCCAGAACTTCACAGGTTTGATAAAGATGCAGCCATCAATGCATCTAAGCGTAGTATGGGGTGTCATCGCCATGGCGACAGACCACTCGCCATGAAACACGATGAGGCTGTAAGTCAAATCGACACTGTCCAATCGTCCCCCAATCTTCACTTGTATATCACCGGTCCATGCCTCAAGAGCTCTACGCCAAATCTGAGATCTCACCATATGCCGTTTCCATGGAAACGCATCCCTCGCCATACAACTTGATGTCGCTATAAGTCCAATGGACACGGTCCAATCGTCCCCCAATCTTCACTTGTATATCACCGGTCCATGCCTCCACAGCTCTACGCCAAATCTGAGATCTCACCATATGCCGTTTCCATGGAAACGCATCCCTCGCCATAAAATATGATGTCACTATAACTCCTATGCAAATGTTCAAAGAGTGCGCAAACTTCACATGTGTGCTAACGGCCCGTCCACACAGCAGCTTTGAACAAATCTTGAAAATCTAGGAGCTGGGCGTGTCTGACAGCTTGGGGATTTTTTGCGAGCAACACGACCAACAACCAATCACATGAATCTCCCGCCCCCGACATACAAAGCAAAAAAAAACGGGGATTTTTATGCGAGCAATATATATATATATATAAACTCCCCAAACAGGCGAAAACCTACCAGTTTCACCCACTGTCTCTGCCACCTCCCTCCATGCCTGGTTCCTCCGGTTTGTATCCCGGTAAATAGTCTGGTCGTAAAGAACCGGGTGATTTGCTACCGTAATTTCTCGTTTGGAATATGAGGAAATGAACTGCGGGTCTGGTTCTCCCAGCTTGCACGCGGTTTGATTGGCTAGCGCTTGAAATGTCAGATTTGCATAAACGGATCTGATTGGCTGTCGCTTCCAGCTCAGCCTCAAAAGTAGAACATTGTTCAACTTTGGAATCCTGAACATCCTGGAAATCCTGGAAATCTTCGCCTCGCCCCCCCACAATGCAGTTCGGCGACAAGCGAGGGAAAGTGACGTCATCCCCATTAAAAGTCAATGGGCGGAGACGCGCTGGAAGCGGTGGACAAATCGCCAAAAGCTGCTGTGTGGACGGGCCGTAACAGTCCAGCCGTGAAGACATCTACGTGACAGTTTTGAGATTTCTTCAAATGCCGTTGCCATGGCAACACAATGCTCACCATGAAACACGGTTTTCTCATAACTTCAGTGAAAATACTCGAAATGGCCCAAAACTTCACAGGTTTGGTAACAATGCAGCCATCAACACATCTAAGAGTATTATGGGATGTCATCAAATGCCGTTGCCATGGCGACAGATCATTCACCATCAAGTTAGTTCAAAAGTTTCCCAAGCCTTTTTACTTTCTTTTCTCATCTTAATACAAATTAATTCACTACTACTTACATCTGATATTTAACTCCTTCAGCCTATTTTCAGCTGCAGAACCCATTCAACTATTACATTATTCAGCTATTTCAGGACATCAAGGCTATACATGTTGTTGTTTATACCTTTTTTAAACCTTTTCTTTTAAATATTCAGCTTTTTCTGCATTTTTTTAGCTAAAAGCAGCTACCATTCAGCTAATAACATATTAAGCTTTTTCTGCATTTTCAGCTAAATTCAGCCATAAATGTTCACAGTTTACAGCATTCGCACGCATTTTCTGCAAGAAATGCATTTTCTAGTTCATGCTTCTAATCCAGACAAATGTTGAATAAATGATGGTACTCACTACATTTATATGACAAGATTAGTTGCTAGTTACTTTGCAAATTCAAATTATTAAAATACACATTAAATGAAATAAAGTATGATGGTTTTTAATTATTGATTAAGATACCTGACAGTATTATGAATTTGTGTTAACATTAATGGATCATGAATTCGAATCCAGCAATACAATTACTATTATTACAAAATGGCCATTCTGCATGCTGAGTACTTTTAGTTTTAGCACTTTAATGCAAATACTTTCATACTTTTAGGTAAGTAACAGTTTGGGTGCTAGAATTGTACTTGTAACATTTCATCCGTGTGTTTTTTTACTTTAAGCTAAGTACAAGATCTGAGTACTTCCTCCGCCTCTCTTCATTAGTGTGCTGTTTTCTTTCATTGCAGAGCGGTGACGCTGAGAATCCAAACTGTGTGGGCATAGAGGGAGTTCTGGAGGCGTACTTCCAGAGCCTGAGGACGGTGCAGCTCTATGGACCCACCAACTTTGCACCTGTCATCAACAAAGTGGCAAAGTAAGTTTAAGAGTTATGTTAGAGTGTATGTTAGAGTTGGGTATAATTATTCTATTTAGCTTTCTTTCATTCAAAACTGAGTCCAGTCCATCAAGAGTAATGTATTTTCTTTGTTTGATCAAAGATTATTTGAGACACAACTGACAATAAAGTTTTTGCCAGATTAACAATGCTAATATTTTCTGTTTTATAATATTAACAGCGGCGGTCATGGAACATCCCGTCTAATAAAAATGTCCCACTTTTGGTTATTTCAATGACACATTTTATCCCCTCAAATGGTCACACATTACTTCATTTGTTTGTAGTTAAGTGTGTTTTCATCTTGTAAAATGCAGGTACACAGTATTTACAGCATCTCTAAATAGCATTAATGTTCGATTGAAAAAGCCCCAAAAAACTTATAAAATTCCTTTGCATGTAAATGTATACCATGTTTATGCCTTTATATTGTTATATAATAATATTTTGAGTTGGCACAAAATATTTTTGAAGTATAGGGACATTTTACATATAAAGGGTGAGGATATGTTGTGCTTACCAAAGGGTAAATACAACATAAAGTGAACCTTGACTCCATAGAAACCCCATAGAGAAACAGTATCTCCTTTACAAGATAGACTTTCACACGTATACAATGTATCACAATAACATTGACTCTGTTTAGCAAGCTTAACACAAGAGTTCCATTCTTCTTGTTTTCTGCCGTGTTGTGAAATTGAGCCTTGTAACATTTTCCAGGCCTACAGTATGATGAGTACAAGATGCAGTTTTGTCCAAATTCAGAACAAATGATTAGAGCACTGAAGAATTGGTCTGATAGCTTTTTGAATAAAAAGTAAAGTGGGTACCAAGAGTACGGTGGACGACAGGTGGAAATGCATTCCACAAGGAGAAATGCGCTGCAGTTTCAAAAACGATGCAAATACTAAACACTGGCACACTTGTGTTTTTATATTTGCCTCGTTTCTGAAGCTGCTTTGTGTTCCACCTAATTGAACTTTGTTTGGGCGATCATATCGTGTTTGCACCTGTTGGCCACCGGCCGCACAAGAATGGCTATGAAGCTGATAAGCTACATATAAATCTTCCTCTGGATCTTCAGTGAGGGTTATTGAATTTAGCACATTAATGAAAGTGATACATTCCTAGTTTGATATTGAAGATAATACCAGATATTAATGAAGTGAATAGAGTTAAAACAACTTCCAATTTATGACATGTCACCATTAACCAGAACAGATACAGATTATTATTTGTGTTCTCAATATGAAGCAAGGCCACTTTCTTAAAATGAATTAAATATGCATAAAGGGAATATGTTTCTTTCAATGGTTATCCATGAATGGAAAGTTAATTTGTCATTTTACCATATTTCAAGATATCTGTCTGAAGAGACCTCTTTCTCATGTATTTCCTGCCTCTCAAGGGTAATGTTATATTCATTCTTTACCCAATGGGCAGGATATCTCTGGGAAGTTATATATTACGTTTCATAACCTTCAAAGTTAATTGAAGTCGGTAAAATGATAACTGCAGTTTGTGGAAGGCATTCAGTAGATCACTGATTTAGACACGGTGATACATTGGTGCATCATCTGCATGCAAATGAATCTGCAGTGGCAGGATGTCCATTCATTTATTATTAAGGGTTTAATGGAAAACAAAACAGGTGAAGATTACAATTTTGGGTCCAGCTTTTGTGAGCTCGAGGACTTTGTATATACAATAGTAAGCATTGACCCTTTGTTTTATTTTACATGTAGTTGCCATAATAATGCACATACATCAAACCAGAGCATGCATTTTTTAAGAATATTGTTTGAGTTTTATGAAATAGTTAATAGTTTTTTTCCAATGGTGATTGGCTTGGACAGTTATGGTTGAAAGGCGAAAATTACAAAAAATATTATCTGAATCATAAACAGCCATTGGTACTCCACATGCTCATCTGTTGATCAGCGTAGGAGCAAAGAGACAGTTACAAGGACTGAACTGATTGATGTCATTGAATGATTGTGTACCATAAAAAGCCCCTATAATGCTTTTTGGATTTTCCGTTTCCTGTAGTGTGTTATAAAGGTTTTTGTGCACGTAAATGGTCTGCAAAGGCTACAATTCCAAAGTTCCCTCAAGGGAGAGTTACTGTCCATCACACTCCCCCCTGCCCACCCCGCAGACAGAGGGTGAACAAAAGTGTGAGAAAAATTAAGTACTTTGTGAACATTTAAGCATGTCACATTAGAGGCACAAAATACAAATATGGCCCTGAAAATGTGCATATGAGGGCCCCTTTAAATCCTATTTAGACCAACAATATGGAAGATTTACAATAATGTTGATTAAAGCTTAATAGAGAAAAAATTAATGGACCTGATGGTTGGACCAGAGCAGGGTTGAACATTTTAGCCTATGTTTCTCTGCACTGATTTATCTTTTATCCCACCCTGTGTTTTATACGAGTGAGTCAAATGGCAAGAGGCATACAGGAGGCAAAGATCACCCACTGAAACACACACAAGTAACATCTAACATAGTGCCAAATTCCCATACACACACAAACACACACACAGAGAATCATGGATTCACAGATCAATGTGGTGTTCAGCCAGGTGGAACAGCTAAGTCGCTGGTATTAGATTATGTCTCCTATAAATAAATACACAAACAGTAGGTACACACACACACCTACATTTTGAAACCCTGTCAACCATCAGCTCTGGATTGAAAGGATACCAGATGAGTTTGGAGATGTGGATATAATCATTTGTTTTTCTTATCCAATCCCTTGTTGGAAAGCGTTGGAAAAACAAGCTGCAGGGTCACATGGTTTTCTTCATGCAGTGTTTTTCAGTGCTTATTATTTTTGAAGGGTCTCTCTGTTGCTAAATATGGTATAGTAAACAACTCTGTTTTCGGCTCAGGAAACAGCATAAAAACTTTAGTTTAGTGAGAGTGGAAAACTATTTAATTTTAGTCTTAATTCTGTTTTTAAATCAAAAGGTTTATTCCCAAAGATCTAAAAAATAAATACGCTTTTTGTTGGTAATTACAATGTTTTTTTAGCATTTTGTTAAGGTTTTATTTTCCACATTTTATTGTGACTCCCAAACATGGAAAATATGCAAATTTGCTGTGGTACTTTACATGCAGATATATGAAATTGTACAAATCAAATATATATATAAAAAAAACACATTAACAGTGTTCACTTGTGCACTGGATTTACAAGAGACTTTTAAATATGTGAATTAAGAAATAACTAGTTTACCCTAATGTTGCAAAACAGTAAACAAGTCGAGCTGGAATTGCTAGTTATCTATGCAGTATCAGCAAATTCCAATTGAAATGTAAAGGTTGTATTGTCATGTGCACAATATATCCACAGTGTAGTTGTTGGCAATGAATAACCTAAATCCTAGGCCCATCCAATAGTGCTGGGTTAGTAGTAAGCAATGGTGGAATGTAATAAAGAGCATTTACCCAAGTATTGTTCTTAAAGAGGACATACAGTATGATGCTCATTTGCAGGTTCATATTTGTATTTAGTGTCTCTACTGTGACATCCTTTAATGTTCAAAAAGCTCTTTATTGTTCTCATACTGCCTGTGCTGCAGCACCTCTTTTCACCCTTTGTCTGAAACCAGAGCCCAGTCTGCTCTGATTGGTTAGCTGGCTGGCTCTGTTGTGATTGGTAAATCACTTAGAAATGTGTCGGAAATGTCCCGCCCCTTCACGTACAGTTGCAATAAAAAGTATGTGAACCCTTTGGATTATCCACACATAGCGTTGTGTGTTCCTTCCAAACAACTCAACTTTGGTTTCATCTGTCCACAGAATATTTAGCCAGTAGTGCTGTGGAACATCCAGGTGCTCTTTTGCAAACTTCAAACGTGCAGCAATGTTTTTTTCTGGACAGCAGTGGCTTCCTCCGTGGTGTCCTCCCATGAACTCCATTCTTGTTCAGTGTTTTACGTATCGTAGATTCGTCAACAGAGATGTTAGCATGTGCCAGAGATTTCTTTAAGTCTCTAGCTGACACTCTAGGATTCTTCTTCACCTCATTGAGCATTCTGCGCTGTGCTCTTGCAGTCATCTTTACAGGACGGCCACTCCTAGGGAGAGTAGCAACAGTGCTGAACTTTCTCCATTTATAGACAATGTGTCTTACCATGGACTGATGACCATCAAGGCTTTTAGAGATACTTTTGTAACCCTTTCCAGCTTTATGCAAGTCAACAATTCTTAATCGTAGGTCTTCTGAGAGCTCTTTTGTGCGAGGCATGGTTCACATCTGGCAATGCTTCTTAACCCTTTGGAGTCGACCGTCACGCCGGCGTGATCAGATCACATGACCTGTTCAAGCCGGTGCCGCATAAAAACAACAGTCCGGACAACATTGCCGTGTGTTTCTGTCGAAAGTACTGGCTTGAAACTATATCCCAGTCTTGTTTCATGCAAAAAGACCCAGTAAACACGGAGATACGATGATGTAAAGTTAATACATTTCAAAAGTATGAAAAATGGAAGCACATATTTGAATATCTGCGCCGTATTTGATCATTTTACGAAACGGAAAATACTGGAAACTGTAGATCCTGCTCAACAGGATGTATAGTGTATTTCTGTCGAAAGTACTGGCTTGAAACTATATGCCAGTCTTTGTTTCATGCAAAAAGACCCAATAAACACGGAGATACGATGATATAAATTGAATACTACTATTTCAAAAGTATGAATAATGGAAGCACATATTTTAATATCTTCGCCGTATTTTATCATTTTACGAAACGAAAAATACTGGAAACTGTAGATTCTGCTCAACAGGATGTATTTACCAGGGAGAGGGTGAGGTAATCAGGTAAACGGAGTGATACGAAGCGAGACGAAAAGAGACGAAGAGGGACGGCGGGAACCGAAGTGAGACGGCGGGAAATGGAGAGACGAAGATATACGAAGATAGGCGGCGGGAGACTGCGATTGAAGTAAAGTGACAGACAAACATTGAGAATTTAGATATAGTTAGATAGATTTAGAGTTTTGAAGATTCAACTATAATGAAGAGGACTCTGAACGTGAGTCAAGCTATAAGCTTGTTTTTTGACATGGAGGAGGAGGAGGAGCCTGTGATGTTGCCCTCTGTGTCGTAGTTGACAGAAACTGCTTTGAAGCGTGGCACAGATAAAGACAGAAAAAACATAATGTGTACATATATATATATATATTTGTATTATATTTATAATAACACTTTTGCCATATCAGAATGAAATCACATGTACATTATTTAAGCTTTTAAATGTTTTGTTGTGCCTACTGTGTCTGTTGACAGAACTTGAGAAATAAGGGGAAAAAGCCTATGGATTCACCTGTTATTTGTTCATAACATTTGTAGGCCTATATAGGTTCATGCTACCTCAATCAAACTTTCACATTATCATAGTGACATCCCATGTATATATTTCCAGCTTTCAAATGGTTTCGTTGTGTATGTTTGTGTTACCTATATGAAAAATAATATCATTTTCAAAATCTGTTTTTACGTTTTTTTTTTATTTTGGGTCCAAAATGTTCATATAGTATCTCAAAATGACAGAAATAACTATCAGGTTATATAGGTGAGGTTGTCCTTAAATGAAATATACCAAACATTGACATGCCAAACATTTCTTAATGGGGTTTATAGTTGGGTCTAGAACCTCAATTCCGTGACCATTCTTCTGCTAAGATGTTTTGACACTTGATTTGACATCATTGGACCTTTTATAAAAAATATAGACCCAAGGTCCCTCCCAAAAATCCCGGCAATTTTTGCTAGAGGGCCAAATCCAAGATGGCTGCTCGCGCCATCTTAAAAAATTAACTTTTGAACCAGAGCGCCTAGAGTCATGTGTAAATGCACTTTTTGGGGTAAGTCGACCACAAGGATTCCATTTCTGACATCAGTTTGGCGCTATGACATCGTTCGGACCCACAAATCCAAGATGGCTGCCACCCGGTCGAGAAATTACACACGTTTTGAGTACTGATCGACTTATAAGCAAATAATCTGCATATTAATATTTTACCATGAAATAAGAATGTATGACAAGATATACAACTACTTAACCTTCAAATAAAATACTTTTATTAGCTGTAACTTGACTAGTTAGCAAATGAGAACACTTCAAACAACATGTAATAACGCAAAAATGCTGCCTCGAGAAATGGCAAGTTTTGAACAATAACACAAATGAAACACAATTCTGCTTTTTTTTAAATTTATCAATATGACACTGAGAGTCCGTATCAGTCTGAATCAGAGCACCCTGCCTCGCTACATTCTGAATCCTCCGATTCCGATGAATCGCCTCTCTGGACAGCAGCAACTCGATTTTCGTCATCATCATCGCTCTCATCTTCCTCATCTTCCTGTCCCTCTTCAGTTGGCCTTGGTGCAGGTAGATGCATCGGGAGTGCGGGTCGCGTGTGACGTACAGGGCGACAGCAACCACCAACCAGCTCCCAACCATGTCCGATTGGTGAGGGATGGTGCTTTAGCGATGGATGGCGCACCAGATACGCCAGGTAGTTGGCACGGAGGCAATGTTGACGCAAGCTGTCGGCATCCGGAGGGAGACGGATGAAGGATTTCTTTTTGATGGTCCTCCATTTAGCAGCACGGGCCTCAGCCATGGTTTTGCTCTTGTTGTCACCGTAGATGATGCTACGTGTGAAGGCAAAGAGCTGCTCCAGCACCTCCTCTGTCAGGGCAAGGTTATCTCCACATCGCGAGAGCTGTTGTCGGGCAACAGGGCTCTTCGCCACCTGGTCATACACAGACTTCTTACCTTTGCCGTAAAAGCCTGAGTTTGCATCACAGCCTGTCATACAATGCAGCTGCACAATACAGTCGGCCATCATGTCAGTTGCCATGTCACAGCAGCGTACCGTTTCCTGCTTCCTCTTGATACAGAGCATACCTGGCAGCTGCTGTGAGATAAGTGCTGCCGCAACATATACATCAGTATCAGTGGCATCGATGACAACTGGACCACTGTAGCCTGACTCGCGCAAAACTACATAGGTGGAGAACAGGACAGTGTCAGCCTCAGACTGGTCAAAGCTGTAGTTCTGCATCGGTTGTTGGGTTGATAAGTTGGTACAGTGGGAGCCGACAGAGTAGACAATCTCCACATCAACACTCTGTGCAAGATCGGTCAGGTAGCTGCATATCATTTTCTGCAGCCGCCCCTTGTTGCTGGAGCTACACAGCAGCGTCTTGAACATTCTGGCAGTGGGGAATGCGTCACCCAATTTCATGTAGGTGTTGGGCACATGTGTGTTTCCCTGTACCCTCAGGTCTCGCTCGTCATCCTTCGTCGAGTATGCTGTGTCGTACGGGTCGTTCACACATATGATACGGTGAGCATTATGATGGCGTGCAAGGATAATAGATGATAGCTTGTGGACATAGTCCGACCACTTGTATGGGTTGCCATCTTGCGTCCGCCGATCCTCTGCTGATGGAGTTGCCATCCTCCAGATCATGCCCATGTCCACAAGAGCGATGTATGATTCCTGCAGATCTACAGATTCCAGAGAGAGCTTCTGCACGAGCATGCTCTTCTGTGTCTTTCTGAAGGTGCCGTTGGAGTTAAATAATGGCACACACTCCTCGACAATACGATGTTCGAGCAACTCGGGGAGGTTCACAAGTTGACTGCCCTCAACCAGGTTTATCATTGCCGTGAGGGCGCTTCGCTCCATTTCTGCAGCTTTCGCCTTGAGTTCATCTGATGGCTTCTCCTTGCTTAACGCCTTCGCAAACGTCAATCGTTTGCACAGAGGGACGGGTGCATGAAGAGAGGTATTCTTATTGAATACCCGTTCTTCCAAAAAGTGGGTCAATTTCTTCTCCCCTGTGGCATGGGCTGAGTTGAAGTCTGCAACGAGCTCATCAGAGGCGGGCATGGCCGACTGCAAGGTACGGAGGGTGGTTGAGGCCGTATCGAACGGGAAGGTGTCAAACTCATGCATGCATTCAACCAGGTCTTGCACACACTGCTCATCTTCTCGCATCCGTTTGGGGCCGCATTCCGTGTGCTTCCTCTTTGTCTTTTTTCGGTTTGCAAGGGCATTGTGAGCTGCCCGGATCTGGGCCACATTGTTCACATTTCTGGAGTGCACCAGCAGCTGCTTCTCATTCTGTAGGATAGAGAGCCAACCAGACTTCATTTTGCTACCCTTGTTCATGGTGCATTTGATCCACATGTCCCAGGCCATGTTGGAATAGGGGTTGCCTGTGATGGACTGGGTGAAGTCAGTACGAAGGAACGCAACCTGATCTGCAGGGAGAGCTGTCAACATCGCCCAAAAGTCTGGCAGCCACTTCCCATATCTATTGTTGTCGTAAGCTACCATCCATGGCAGCATCGCACGCAGAGAGCTCATATACTCATCCCAGTTGCATATATGGACCGCATGTACATTCTGCATGAGCGCGTCTGTCATGGACAGGAAATCCCTCCAGTAGTTTGCCATGTCACTGGCCTCAACGTGGGTGAACATGTTGGTGACAAGGCTCTTGAGGTCAGCATCATTCTCTAGTGCCACATGAGCATCAGCGCGGGATTCCTCGGATTGACTCGTATCTCTCAGAATGTCAAGGTTCTCCCTCGTCTCATCAGCCAGGTCGGGCCCGAGGTTCTCCTTCATCAGCTGACACATAAGGGCCTCGTACATGAGTCGCAAGCAGCGTAGCCCCCTCTTATAATGTTTGCCTTTCAGTGCACGATCGACGGAGCCATCGGCAATAACTCCAGCCGCGACAAGTACTTCACCTAGTTCACTACCTTTGTACCGCTTGTAGATGGCACTCATCATCACACACTGTGTATGGAAGGGACCAAGAAAAGGTACAATGGCACTGAATTTGCTTGGGTTTTCGGCCTTGAGCAGGGTGATGAGGACATACACGGGATGATCTCCAACTAAGAAGGCAAAGGGCATGTGCTTAGTTGCGATGATGGTAACCAGCTTGTCCATGACGTCCTTCACAACTGACTTGTCGGGCGGTTGATTGTAAGATGTATGAAAATAAGCCTTGCTTTTGTCCTGCCACATATTCAATCCAGCGTGAAACCCGTTGTACGAAGGGATATTCTGTTCGGCTGCAACAGGGCGGTCACCATTCACATCAGCACGTGCAAGGGCATGAATAATGCTTCGCTGGCGCTGAGGCTCAGTACTCGATGAGACAGTAGTAGGCTTAGGACGGATCGGAGGCTCGCCACGCTTGACGGTCCTATATGGCATAACCGTTTGCATCTCAGAGGCCTTCTCAGTCAGCACGTCCGAGACAGTCTTGGCATGTTTGATCCGCGGTTGCTCATCCTGGGTGTTTGCCTCATGCTTATGTACAAGACGTTCTTCGCGTTGCAGAAACATCCAATTACAGCGGTGTGAAGTACCTCCTCCTGTCAATGTATCGTTCCGAAAATCGTCATTGTCGATGATACTGATGCTTGGTTCCCCTTCAGCGATCTCTGCCGGACAGACCGAGCACCGCTCAAGGTCATGCATTGTCCAAACATCACGTAGCAGAAGCACGTTCGGGTAACTGATCCCCATGCCCAGCTTGTAGTACGAATCAACAAGCTCCTTGCTACGAGTCAATCCGTGAAGGGTGACGGTGGCATTGATGGCGGTAGTGGTGGGTCGCTTTATAATGTACTGTGTGATGAGAGAGGTGAGAGAAAGTGTGCTTGGAGACAGATCTACCCCATGCTTCCCCTGCAAAGCCGATAGCAACTGCAAAACGAGAGGCGGGAGTTCCTCCTCCTCCTCTAGCTCCTCGACTCGTGGAGGCCATGGGACGAGTTTGATGGACTTGACATCATCTCTGAGCCGCGCAGCCACATTTTGCACCAGTTGCTCACTGCTGACACCAATAGAGGAGATCGCTGCTTCGACATATGAACCGCTCCCAGACGTGTCATAGACTAGGTCGCTCTGGTTTCTCTGAGGGCGAGAGTGGAAGCCGATCTTGTCCTTAAACTCCCGGGTCAGGATATCTTTGATGTAGGATGACTTGACTCCAGATGTTGGGAATCCATACCGAGAAACGATAGAGCTGTAATCTCTGAGGAGGCTCTGCAGTGACCTTAGTTCATGTTCATCAAAGATAACTGTTCTGATGTTATCAAAGAAAATTGTCTGAGCTTCACGGAGAGTGACATTGTGCATGTGGGGAAGTTTGTCATCTTCACTCATTCTCTGGTAGTTACGAACATATTTAAACCAGCATTTGTGATGATATCTGATCTCAAGTGCATACGGCTGATCAGCTGCATAATTGATCAGACAGTTGATTCTGTCGCGCATTAGTTCATCTTCCAGAGCCACCGTATGGCTCTTGAACGCTGCCCATGCATGATCGTACGAAATCAGGACCAACTTTGATTCTGGATGTTTTGCCGACTCCGTCTTACAACACCACACACATTTATTTTTATCGTGTATCAGCCCTAGACTAGATCGCAGCCGCTTGAAAGATGGAGTTGCAGCTGTGGAACTAATGTCAGACGTAGACGAAGACTGAGCTTGGAATTCATCGACAACTCGTTTTTTCTGTCTGTTGTTGGCCTGTTCCAGTTTTGTGGCATTGCATAAGGTCAACCTACATGTATCATGGACACAGTGTCCGACGGGACCTGTATCCCAGTCGATGGATGTATGGACGTCTCCGAACTTGTCAAGACCGCTCCATAACTCTGTATTGTTCTTTAGAGTGTCCCATTTTTCAATTGAGGTAATGGCATCGGTGGCTTTGCTGCAAACCCTTCCACACTGCAGGATACACGGAATGTTGGACATTGTCACAAGCTATGATCCATATCGTGCGGCATACTCATGAATCCCTATAAGAAACACAAGTAGGCCTACGTATTAGATATTGATATGGGGGCAGATAAGAAATTAAGAATAATTTCCATTTGTTAAATGTAGCTATTATTTAGTTAGTAAGCATTTGGACAGCCTGACAGGTCTGATTCAACTAATCAAGAGCTATGACTATCTTATTAGAACAGTTGAATCAGGTGTGTTAGTTCTGGGTTGGAACGAAAACATTCAACAGGACTGGAGTTGAGAACCACTGAGCTAGTTAGCTAACGTTAGCGCACATTATGACAGGGTTGAATTTGGCAAATTTTTGACTCGGATAGTCAATCTGCTTTCTGAGGTAAACTTAACGTGTAGCTCGCTACACCAAAACTAACATTGTTATTATTACTAATATTTCTATTTCATGACACAACAAAAATAGCCTTATGACAGTTTCTACTGAATGGTAATAACAAACGCTGGCTAGCTAACGTTGGCTTGGCTAACTAGCAAGATTACATGATCCATTCGCTAATGTTGACAATACAATCAAAATGGCATAGCCTACCTTTCAACTTGGCACGTTTCTCTTCTTCTTCTTTTCTTCTGTTTTTATACTGCGCCCCGATGGCTTTTGCCTCTTCACAGTTCTCTAACGTTAGTCTTTCTTTCCTCAACGCTCAATTTTAAAAACACTTGACAGATACCCATCAATGCACAGCGCTCTAGCATGTTCTGACTGTGAACACTTAAAGCTGAGGCTCTTAGACCGACCGACCATTTTAGATTTTTGGCTCATTTTCCCTTATGTTAGATTATTTATTTATTTTTTTAAATAATGGTTGCAGATATAGAGCCAAAACTGCGCCAAGCAAACGTTTTTTTTATTTATTTGTGGCGCCCCCCTCTGGGTGGCGCTCTAGGCAAACGCCTATATCGCCTGTAGGAAGCTCCGCCCCCATATATAGTACATATATATACTTCAGTTTATAACAGTGAGTGCTTGTTCTACTGCCGTGACCGGTACCTCGTGATCCTGCATGTTCCCGTTCAAAACGTGTATATTTTCTCGACCGGATGGTGGCCATCTTGGATTTGTGGGTCCGAACGATGTCATCGCACCAAACTGATGTCAGAAATTGAATCCTTGTGGCCGACTTACCTCAAAAAGTGCATTTACACATGACTCTAGGCGCTCTGGTTCAAAAGTTAATTTTTTAAGATGGCGCGAGCAGCCATCTTGGATTTGGCCCTCTAGCAAAAATTGCCGGGATTTTTGGGAGGGACCTTGGATCTATATTTTTTATAAAAGGTCCAATGTTGTCAAATCAAGTGTCAAAACATCTTAGCAGAAGAATGGTCACGGAATTGAGGTTCTAGACCCAACTATTAGTAAGACAAATCAAAAGTATGCGAAAACGGCCAAATTAGCCCTGGACTCCAAAGGGTTAAGAATGGCTAATTCAAACTGGTGTGTATTTTTGATAGGGCAGGGCAGCTTTGACCAACACCTCCAATCTCGTCTCATTGATTGGACTCCAGGTTGGCTGACTCCTGACTCCAATTAGCTCTTGAAGAAGTCTTTAGCCTAGGGGTTCATATACTTTTTCCACCCTGCACTGTGAATGTTTACATGGTGTGTTCAATAAAAACATGAAAACATATCATTGTTTGTGTGATATTAGTTAAGCAGACTGTGTTTGTCTATTGTTGTGACTTAGATGAAGATCAGAACACATTTTATGACCAACTTATGCAGAAATCCAGGTCATTCCAAAGGGTTCACATACTTTTTCTTGCAACTGTATGTGTTAAAGTATAGCCAATAGAAGCGCAATTGTTACATTGTGATGTTACTATTAGGGCTGCTCAATTAATCGTATTTTAATCGCAATTACGATTTTGGCTTGCAACGATTATGAAAACAACGTAATCGAAATAAAACGATTTAAAAAAAAAAAAAAATGTTATTGCTTTTTCAGTTGAATTATACTTGAAGTTCAGGGTAATCAACTGTTAAAAACATACTGTTAACATATTTTTTTTTTCAATAAATGGACGTTTTCAAAGTCAATGGATAATCGTTTTTTATAATCGTGATATCAATTATTGACCCAAATAATCGAGATTATCATTTTTGCCATAATCGAGCAGCAGTTACGGAAGTAAATGAAGGAGTCCAATGGAGGCGTAAAAAACACACTACAGGGAAGGGGAATCCCAAGAAAGCAAATTAGAGCCAAATAACTATTTGAATCCAGGACTTTTGTAATGTAGTATTTTAGTGACCTTATAGTATTTTTTGACCACTCATTATTTCATTAGTTTCCTTTGCTTTGTACTGACAGTGTTGGTTGATTTTGTGCTATAAGGTTTGATAAATCTATACCATCACAGACAGTGATGTTATTACTGGATTATGGGAGTATGTTCTCCTTAAATCATTTATTATCAGCATGTAGAGGGCAGAAAGGAGAACTATAAAAAGGGTGCAAGTGACTCGGTATGTGGAACACAACTTCAGGAAGGGCGAAGAAGGGTCATTTTGAAGACCAACATGCTGGTGTGCTTTGTGTCTGCATTAGCAGTCTGCTACTCAGGCAGAATGTTAGCTCTGACCTGGATGTGTGTGTGTGTGTGTGTGTGTGTGTGTGTGTGTGTGTGTGTGTGTGTGTGTGTGTGTGTGTGTGTGTGTGTGTGTGTGTGTGTGTGTGTGTGTGTGTGTGTGTGTGTTCCCCAGCTGTGCAGCAGAGATTACAGATGGCTCTCAGTACTTTGTGCTGCTGATGATCACAGATGGAGTGATATCTGACATGGTCCAGACCAAAGAGGCTGTGGTCAATGTGAGTAAATGGACACACACACACACGCACACGCACACACACACACACACACACACACACACACACACACACACACACACACACACACACACACTCCCTCACACATACACATAACAGAGACTGATGGATAGCAATGCTATCAGTGTCTCCTGATACTGATGTTTGGATACAAATACGTTGTCATGTCCCAGCACTTTGTACTTCAGAAAAACAGTAGAAATAAAACTTAAATTCTCTCTTGAAGAATGACACCAGGGAAAGGAAACTTTTGTTGTTGCTTTAATCATAATTGATCTTACTTTTGTAGTGAGATCTATAGTAGTTGTTTATAATGTCAAATTAGAGTTTGAGAGGAGTCTGATCTAATTAGGTCACTTCTGAGTGATGTGTTCTTGTCATGCAGACATATTAAAAGTAAATAATTGTTTTTTTCTATGTCCCAATAGCTTTTTCATCCTAATAATGATACAATTATTTTTATCTTTTTTCTTTTCTCCATTTGCACAACTTTTGATTTTGTGTCATGTAGAGTTACGGCTTGGAAAATAAAAGGAGTTGTTGGTTTAGGCTCAGGTAATAGCCTCCCCTTTAGATTTAAAAACACATTTGAATCAACACAATGCTTACTACAGTATACCAGAATAATGTAGCTCTGTAGAAAGAGGATTCACCTGAAGCTTATGCATTAATATTATCTAAGGGTATTATTAATGAACTGGTGGTCTTTCTTCTGTCTCCTGCGCAGGCCTCATCACTCCCCCTGTCCATAATCATCGTAGGTGTTGGACCTGCTGAGTTTGATGGTGAGTGTTTTGCTTTCGGAGCAGGTCTATAATTCTTCATGTCATCATGAGCAATCTTGAGGAGTCATTTAATCTTCAGAAGACCAAACGTTTAGTCAGTGTCACAGTCATGAAGTGGAGAGGACCTAAAACCAATTCAGCTATATTTGGAATGAACAGGGGAAAACCCCAAAAAGTTTGATCTGATTGGTCTTAAATCTTGAAATCTAACATCTTGTATCGATATTCAAAGTCAGGATTTTTTTCAAAAATAAGAAAAGCATTGTGTATAAGATGCCACACTGCCCCATACCACCCGCAAACACAAAACTTTGTTTTCTGTCACGATAGCTTCTCTCCACTACTTTTATCATTGGGTTTCACCAAAGGCGGACCATAGAGACAGAATTCAAATATGTGGATGTAAGCTTCAAGCTTCAGCTCCATTAGAATTCAAATATAATATAATAATTATAAAGAAAATAATAATAATAATAAAAGTTGCTCTTTTTTAACATTAGGCTGAAAAATGTGCATGCAAATTAAAATAAGATTGGCCGCTAGGCTAATTTATGCATTGTAAAATGCCATAGGCCTTAAGCTAATAAGCTTAAATAAACAGATTCCCCCATAAATGTTCCTCACAATCATCAAACTGTAATGCAATTATTAGACCATGTCACAGATTATTAAAAAAAAACTACTTTGATCTCACCCTAAGCAACCCGAGAGCTGTTTTTAAACATACATATAATTTAAACCAATCCAAAATCTTTGTGCAGTGATTGGACATTGCTGGATGACTTTTACATGCTCTTTTTAACCCCTCCCAAAGGAAATAGGTTACAAGCCGAAAACTTCTGTTTCCCCAACTACATGTCAATGAAGAGTTTCTCAAAGTCTTTACCGTGGCTTGACTTTTACCTAAATATTTTCTGTTCGACAGTAGTGACCGAAAATGCTAATTGTTTGTGGAAAAAATTGCCACACACATCAAGAAAGCTAATAAATACCTGTGTATGTGTGACCATTGCACTATTGCTTGCGTTAGGAGCACTAAGTTGCCCAAAGCCAAGGGCCTTATCGTGCTCAGGCGCTGCTTCAAACACTTCTCTGAGCAGGCTTTCCTACACGATCTGGCGGAGGTTAAATGGCACTTCATAGCGTTAATTCTATCTGTCGATGTTGCTGTCCAATTCTTTATTGATCACTTTTTATCGATTATTAATAGACATGCCCCCCATAGAAAATTCAGAGTTAAGAATAGGAACACTCCATGGTTTACTAGAGAACTATCTGATCTCAGTCATGATCGAAATAAGCAATGTTCCTTAGCCTAACACTAGTGATGACTGGCTTCTTTTTCGTGTCCTCAGAAATAAATGTTCAGTCCTTATTAAAAAAGCTAAAGCTGATTACTATCTGAGCTTAACCACTGATTGTTTTAATGACCATTCTAAGTTCTGGAAAACAATTAAATCACTTCAGAACAAGAAGGTTTCTAGTTTCCCACAAAAACTGAAGGTCAGTGATTCTTTTATTTCAGATTCAGATGGTATGGCTAATGCTTTCAATGCTCACTTCAAAAAGGCTGGTCACATTTTTGATGAGCAAAGTCATGACTCTCTAAATGGTCGTACTCACAGCCCTAGTCAAGAGATGAACTCCCCTGTTTTTCATTTAGCTTCTTTCTCGGTCTCTGAAGTCTTACAGGGTTTGCACTCAATTGACCCTAAAAAGTCTGACGGCCTCGACCCGTTCTTTTAAAAAATTGCAGCTCGGATTATAGTACAACCAGTTACTGATATTTGTAATCTCTCCCTGTCCACTCACACACTGCCAGCTGCGTGGAAGCAAGCTCTGTTATCGCCCCTCTTGAAAGCTGGTGATCCCACGGAGTTGAATAACTATCGACCCATCTCAAATCTTTCTGTGTTATCATAGATTCTTGAGTCCCTAGTTTCTACTCAGCTAAAGCTCTTTTTAAATTCACACAACATCCTTAACCCTTTGCAATCTGGATTCAGATCAAAGAACAGTACTGTGACTGCCAGTCTGAAAGTCTCAGACGATATTAAGGCTGCTTTGGATAAGAAATCTGTTTGTGTTGCATTGTTTATTGACCTAGCCAAAGCATTTTTTACACTGTAAATCACCACATTCTGTCTAATGTTATGTTGGTGTCTCGTTTCGGTCATAATGCCTGTTAGTGCAATTAATGGCTCACCAACTTGAAATGTTAACACAGAAAGAGAGATCAATAAAACACAAACACAGATATGGTTGGGATTAATTATGATTCAGTTGTGCAACAACAAATGATATTGGGGGACATCACCTTCTGCCACAGCAGCCAATCGTGGAAAATGCCAGATCTTGTGCGCTTTATACACGTAAAACACACACGAACATACACTTGAAACATACGTGGCAGAGATAGTTGATATGTTAATATGTTCCAGCAGTGGAAAGGTCATTATCTCATGACGTCTTTAGGAGTCTTGCAGGATATGAATGATCCAATTAACAAACTATATATACGTTTGCACATGACCACACATACATTTTCCTTACATTAGCCAACACACCAACATCCTTATCGTTTCTTAGCTAATGCATGCTGGATATGAACCACTAACTAACAAGACTGTAACTGTATTATATCTGAGGAAGACCTCCCTTGGACTTCCTCTGGCCTTGGCCAATTTACTTACCGTGGGTACATCTTCTAATAATTGCGGAAGAGACGATAAGCCTCTCTAAATCTGGAAACTGTAATTCAATAACATACAGTTATATTGAGAAGGTCCCAGCCTGGCATAACATGCCATTTGCTGGTTTCAGAGTTATCTAACCGACCAAACTCCATGCGTCAGGTTGGGCAGTACTGTCTCTGACCCTGTCACCTTGGAGAAGGGAGTTCCATAGGGCTCTATTGCTCTTTTTATTATATGTAAACAATATTTATAATCGGATGCCATTTTCTACCTATCATATGTATGCTGATGACACTATTGTATACTCATGTGCTCCTTCTTTCGATATGGCCGTTTCCAAATTGAAATCAGATTGTATCACGCTGCAGCATGCACTTCTTGATTCCAAACTGCTATTGAACAGTAAGAAAACCAAAGCAATGCTTTTTGCTCCCAAGTCAGCGTCCTCTTGCCTCTCCATTGACACCCTTGATGACTCTGTTGAGTTTGTCGATACCTACAAATATCTTGGCTTTTGGTTGGACATTAATCTGAACTTTAAACATCACATTGAAGTTCTATCAAATACATTGAAATTCACTCTTGGCTTCCTTTACAGACTTAAATGTTGTTTTTCAACTTCATCCCATAGAAGGTTGGTCTCTGGCTTATTCCTGTCCCAGCTGGACTACGGTGATACAATTAATAGATTTGCCTGTCCCACTGTTTTGGCCAAACTTGACCCACTCTACCATGCTGCACTGCGTTATATATCAAATGCACCCTATAGGACTCATCATTGCAAACTGTATAGCCTAACTGGATGGTCCTCACTTACTATGCGTAGGATGCAGCATTGGTTTTTATTAATGTATAAAGCCATTGTAGGTAAGCTTCCACTGTACATATGTGCCAGATTTGCTCCAGTTTGTGACTCTTACAACCTCAGATCCAGTGCCTGGATACGGTTCCAGGTTCCTGCTGTGTGGACTGAGACTGGAAAAAGGAGTCTTTTTTATGATGGTCCTTGGTCTTGGAATGACCTTCAATCAAGCCTCAAACTGAGGGCACTTGTCATAGCCTGTTTTAAATTGAATGTGTCTGAGGTCCTTACCACCAGCTGCTCTTGCAGTAATAAGTAGTGCACCTTACTGTCCTAATGTGCACAATGTAGTGACTGCTTTTCGTCTTTTGTTTACTTAGTTGTGTTCTCTATATTTTATATGTCTGTGTTATGTGTAATGATGTGTAACGTCGCTGCCTTCTTGGCCAGGTCAGCATTGTAAATGAGATTTTATCTCAATGCTTTTATCTGGTTGAATAAAGGTTAAATAAATACAAAATTAAAAAAACCTTCCTCAGTATTACACAAAGCATGTATCCTTACAAAAAGGCTGAATGTGTTTTTTTAATATGGGGACCTTCTTAACAATATATGGCACCACTAGTGCTCGACCCACAGGAAGCAGCAGGTGCATGCACTGAATATATTTAAATGTTAAATATAATTAAATTCAACAACTTTGACATTGTTATGAATGCAAATATGTGTGCCATTTTAAATGAAAGGCACCATTCGACTTTGACCTTGGCTTTTAGCTGACTTAATAAGACTCTTGTGAGCAAACAGGAAACCACTTGAGCAGCTGAACCAATGTCCCCTTTAGTGTTTAGCACAATAGGCTGTCTTTCTTATCATTATTATTTTGCCGTGGCGTGATTACATTATGTATCTGATCTGATTAGTCAGAGATTTATCATACAAAGTGGAGGCCTCATAAATCCTAGGAGAGATCAGCATGTTTCTTGAAATGTCATCCTGTTTCTTCTTCAAAAAAGGAAAATCATATAAGGGATTTTTTTGGCACTCTAATATGTTCTTGTTTTGTCAGTGCCCTTTTGCAGGTTTAACCTCTCTTTATGCTAAGCCAATTTCCCATGACAGCGGCACACCTCCATGCTTTTTCCCAGATGCAGGAAATACTGTATGCTATTGTGCCAGAATGACTCCTCTATCAGAGCGCAATTTAAGAGCAAGTGCTGCTTTAAGCTATTGAACTTCCAGACGTGGCCAGGATTATTTTGGGTAATGAGTTTTGTTTAAGAAATGGCTTTTTATTTGTTGGTATATACAAAGTGTTCCAATCATTCCCTGCTGAATACCTGTTCTTACTCCTAAATCTGCGTTCCACTTCAGCAAATCTGTTGTGGAAATCCAAAAGAACATCTTGTACCCTCTTTTAAGTTCTCCCTCGGTGGTTCCACTTTTGAGTCATTCTCTCTCCCTGTCACTTTCTCTCCTTTTAGCTATGGAGGAGCTGGATGGAGACGAGGTGAGAGTGTCCTCAAGAGGACGGCTTGCGGAGAGAGACATTGTACAGGTACTCACCATAATTCTGTTTATCGTGGCAGGTTAGACCTGAGCATGTTTGTGTCAACAGCAGGAGTTATCCCTGCAGGAAGAAGGCTGGCATTCACAACAGACTCACACTGGGAACTGCCTCATGCAATATACAGTACCCAGCTATGGTGGGCTCTGGTGTTATTAGTACACACCACTCAAAAGTCCTTGGGCCAAGACTAAACCAAAGGGCTAAGTTTAACTCATTTAATCCCACATATTTGACATACATTGCATACATCATTACGTGGAGTGCAGCATGCAGCACATTTAAATATTTGAAATTCATATATTAAAATGTAACTTCTGTCAAAATGATATAAAGAAAACAATAGTACAACGCAAAAAAACTACTCTCCAACCTAAAACAAATGAAATTACAATGTAATTCACATTTTTCTCATTATATTGGACAGGTTTATCAAAATTGGCTGTAATAGTAGAAAATTAATATTAGCCCACATCATTCACTTACGTCAACAATGTAAAACACGTAACGTACGCACAGTGTGTAAGTCTGCAATAGACACTCATTTTAACCCAAGCCATGGTAGTATGATTTACCTTGACAAGTGGTTTTGTTTGAAGTCACTTTTACCACAATCCAGGACAAAAATAATTTCCACGTCAACTTCTGTCGTCCAGTATTTCATTTCACCAACACAGTTTAATAATATTGCTAAAAAGTACATTTTTTGCTGAAAAAAATGATGTTTTTGTCGGAAAACTAGCAAGACATTTACTTCCCCAGTCTGCTCTCAAAAGCTCTTTCACATCCATCATTAAAGTTAAATTCAACAAGAGTGACTCTCTTGTGACACACACACACACACACACACACACACACACACACACACACCACACAACACACACACACACACACACACACACACACACACACACACACACACACACACACACACACACACACACACACACACACACACACACACACACACACACACACACACACACACACACAAAAAGCCAGCTCTTTCTTCAAATTGTTTTGCTGTGAGTTTTCATAAGGAGCGAGCAGAAACCCCAGGACAACAGTGAATAGTAATTTTAGAAAAAGCCCGAGTTGAGAACACAAATACAATGGCCTGTGATAACAATGTCCTTTTGAATTCGTGTATACAGATGTAGCACCTCATTTCGGACACCCCTACCGACGTGGGGCCGTGATCGGCACGGGGTGGGCCCTCGCTGAAAGGAAAACTCCCCCGCATGACTTGATACGCCCCTTTGATAAATTATAATAAAACCAGCTGCAATGGATCATGGATCCACCAGGGGGAGCAGTGACTAAAAAGCTGCCACACTGGAACTCATGTGAAATAAACAGCTGATAGATATATCTGATATAGCGGATCTTCACGGATAGGATCATATTCTGTGCTAAATAAGAGACATGTAATCATTTACAAAACATCACCTTGTTTTTATTTAACAAAATAATGTTGTTTAATCCACGTTGGCATACTACAGCTACAAAAATAATCGGTTTGTTTTGTCATCAAGACATGCAGCCCGGCTCAAACAAACTATTTGAAATCATCATCCTCACGATCATTTAATGTATCATCTGTTCGCCGGATTGACATGAAAGCATTAACAAATATGAATTTGCTGTAGTCAACTTCATTAAAACTTTATTAACGTGCCTAAACTCAGTAATTCACAAAAAATAGGTTTATTTTTAATGGAGCCTCGTCGTCTCACAACAAGTGGGATTTATCTTGTATTCCTATACTCTACTGTAGTAGGAGAGGGAAAGTGGCAGAGCATAGGGTATAATGAAAAATTAGCACTTAGAAAGATAAATGCATAGTGTCTACTCGAGTTGATATCTAAGTATAACCAACATGTAATTCTAGCAGGTAGCAGAGGCTATTCACCATGTCTATTTCAACTGTGTCGATTTCAATTATAAGGCATGAGGGTATCATACAATTACTACACACTTCTAAGTTTCTGCTTTTGTTTTGCTACTCCTGACTCAGAAGTAACTTAGACATACAAACTGTTTTGTAAAACATCAATGCATTACAATAATGCAACAAACTGTGTGCATTTCACACCATCAGTAGTTTCCTACCTGAATGAATCCACCTCTTAATACCATCATTATGACGTCACAGCTATAGAAACCATTGATATTGTACAGAAACACGGTATAACAGGGCGTTCATCACAGACAGGTATATAATGTAGCGAGAATGAATGCCATCACTAAAGCAAGAAACCCAGATAACGTAATTCAACAACGCTCCTTTCACCGCAGCACTGCAATAGAGTTTGCAGTCCTCCTCGGAGACTGTGAGCGAAGGTACCGCTCGTAGTTAGTGAATCGAAAGTGGCGGACAAACCCTTTCCCCGGCTGCGACAGCTTCACCAAATCCATTTCTCCTCAGCTTTCAGTCATTGTGGGTTGAAAAAACTGCTTTAAAATCTAAACGGAAATATTTGACCTTGTGCAGATCGCCAAGGAAGCTACAGATTCCGTTGCTAGCAGGTCGCTACACATGCTAGTGTTTGCCAGCATTGCCAACTCGAAATCTGATTGTCAACGCAACAGTTTCATTGCCATTTATTTTAAGCTACAAGGCCCGCACAATTGATTCTGAAGGTCTTACGGCCCCTACACACGGCGGCGTGCGTTGCCACTTGGCGGTGGGCGTGTCTTGAGCTTGGGGAGTTTACGCGAGCAACGCGACCAACAACCAATCACATGAATCTCTCCTGTCAATTGCATAAAAGGTTTTACATGTCACACTTTACATGATGAACATTTATGACATTAATGTCTATGGTGCTATTTTACGCAACATTCCATGCTGGCTAAATACTGTCTATGTCTGCTAGCTGTCCATTCAAATGAAGTACACTGGATATAAACTCCCCAAACAGGCGAAAACCTACCAGTTTCACCCACTGTCTCTACCACCTCCCTCCATGCCTGGCTCCTCCGGTTTGTATCCCGGTAGGTGAACAGGGACTGATCATACAGCACCGGGTGATTCACTACCGCAATAATTATTTTCTCCTCCATTTTTTGACATATGAGGAAATGAACTGCGGTCTGGCTCTCCCAGCATACACGCGGTTTGATTGGCTAGCGCTTGTACTGGCAGATTTGCATAAACGGGATTTGATTGGCTGACGCCTCCGTCGAGGCTTCAAAAGTAGAACATTGCTCTACTTTTGCCGCGAGCACCGCGAGAAGAGCTACGCTTTGCTCCCACAATGCAGTTCGGCGAAGCGTGACATCACCCCATTCAAAGTGAATGGACAGAAGCGTTGAAGAGTCAACGCACGCCGCCGTGTGTAGGCTCCGTTAGGCAGATTCCTTTGACCCAGCAACACATTCTGACTTCAATATGATTGGATTTAAGCTCCAACATTGACAACCATTACTGAAGGCAGTGCAACACAGAGAAAAGCTATAAAATAAAGAGTATAAACTATTGAAAATATTTTAGTTCATGAAAAAAATGATATTAAAAGGTTAGTCACTGATTCTGATAGTGTTTAGGCCAGCAGAGAAGGCCTTGCTGACCCTGACGGCCCACCACTAGTAGACACATCACAGAGACACATAAAGCATCATGCAAACAAGGCAATGCACACAATGTGAAAATGAAAAGGAGTATGAAATAAACAGGCATAAACATTAAATATAAACTAAACTATCTTAAAATAGAATTAAAACATAATAAGTAAATATACAATGACAGTGAAATATATATATCTGAAGACTATCTGTCAAATATACACTAGGAAGGGCAAATTACAGCTAACAATTAGGATATTAACATTGAAAAACAAGTATTGATGCTGTATTGATAATGCCATCATATTTTCCATAATGTTAATCATAGTCCGGCCCCCACACTTAATTTCACCTATAGCAAAACTCATTGTTTGTAGTTTGTTTGCTCACAGTAATCCCTGGAATGCCTTTTACATTATTATGACATTCATTTTATAATGATTTTGCTTTGCCAAAAAAAAAGTGCAATCATTCAACGTTTCCATTTATTCTTGTTGTTTTTAATAACATATAATGTCTGCCTCCCCTGCATTGAAATTCCTGTTTAATATTAAAGTCATATAGAGTGGTGCAATGATAACGTATTTTTGCTGACCCAAAAGTTAGCATCACAAGTGCTCCCTCTGCAAAAAGCAATGGAATTTCCCCATTGGATTTCAGTATATTGCAGAAAATAAGATCTGTGTCCAACACACGTTTATGATTCAAGTTTTGTTCGGAAGGATGATCTCCATATTAACACAACTATGTGATTTTTGAAGCGTACATGCAAATGCCAGAAGTAAAATGCTAAAGTAATGGACTACATCACTCAGCTAAGCTAAAGGCGGCTAGTCTTAGGTTTGATTAAGTTTAAGCAACTTTTAACAGCTTCTGAGATTATATTCAGCTTGTGTTCACCACAGATCTTATTTCAGGCTTCTAACCACGCACAAAAAAAAGATTTACTTCAAAACAAGGCAACCGGTAGTGGAAATCTGAGTCATTTCTGGGTTTAAGGACTCATTCCTGTACTACTCTATTGCTCCCCTCAGACCTCTATAACAGAGAGTTGTTTTTAAATATGATCTTGTATTTAGTATCCAAAAAATAAGGGCTTTTACATAATGTGTTCAAATGTTGCGTCCTAGGTAATTGGTAAGTCTCGCATCACCTCCAACATGGCATATCTAAACTTTAAAAAAACATCATATTTTTAAATTAATATTCATCCATTAGGAAAAAAAGACTTTAAAATAATGTTATCAAGCCAATTGTAACTTAATAGTTGAAGAGGATTTGTTTCAGTTCAGTCTGTTCAAAAGATATTTTCACCTTGTTGTTGCCACTGGCATTAATGAACTAAAAATGTAAATAAAACCCCAAACTACAGCATGTGAGCAACATTACAAATGGACACAACGTGTGTCTGTACTGTCTCCCATAATAAAGTTGGGATCACAAATAACCTTCAAATAGAGATGAAAATAATGAGAAAATGATCAAGGGGATTCACTGTGAGATGAAGTGGGGGCAGGCAGCCCTCATGCTCATGATGGTCATTAATTAAAGCTTCAGCGGCAAGATAAGTTTAAAAATCTATCAGTGATGCATCCGGGGAGAGATCAGAAAACACTTCTCTTCCTTAATCACATTACTTTCAACTCCCTCTCGTGAACCAGGGGCCAAATATGTCACCGGCATTGTGGGTAATTGTTTGGTAAAAATCCTGTCAAGTATTAATGAAGCATTATGTAATGTATATGTCTTTTTTTATAGCTTTTTGGCTTATACTGTATAGCAAAAGTCAACATTAAAATCAAGCAATAATTCTAGTAGACAATCTGAATGTAATCATTATTACATGTTACTTGTTAGACGCTTTTATCCAAAGCGACTTACATACTCAATACTGTGGGCAATCCCCAAAGGAGCAATTTGGGGTGAAGTGTTGCCCAGGGACACAACTACATGCTGACTGCAGTGGGGTTTGAACCTGTGCCCTCCCTGATCCGAACACCCGAACTCACGCACTAGACCACTACGCCACACGCCTCCTTTTCATCCATTGCAGAATTTTAAAAAAAAACACCTGTTTTGCCATTAAACCTAACACACGCTAACACACACACACGCACACACATACACACACAAAACAATTGTAGTACTCAAAGGGTTTAGCTCATTTGAAACTAATGCAACAGCACTCATAATTATTTGGCTTTTTGAAGTAGTAATACCTGCATTTTCTTTTGTTCCAAGTTTGTATCTTTTTGTTTAATTGCACTTATTCTTATTAATTGCACTTAAATTCAACTTGCAACATTTTAAACAAATCAGACCCTTCTTAACTGTCAATGCTGCAAAATCATACCTCCACTAAATGATTCTATCCCACATTGAATACTGTTTTAAAAACTGGTCGTTTGCTTGTGCCACAAACCTGAAACAAACAGAACAGCTGTACAAGAGAGCTATCAAGGTGTTTGACAGAAAGCCACATTCATACCACCACTGTACCATCCTAGAAAATCACAATTTCTTGAGTTTTGACAATTTTAAGTCTTTTAAAAGTATGTGTTCTGTTTATAAATGTTTACATGGACTGCCCCCCCCCTTAGGGGAATTCATCCACAAAAAAAACACACTGGACGCTGCACTAGGTCAGAAACCAGAGGAGGCTGTGAAGTCCACCGCAGACGGACCACTTTTGGACTAAATGTACTCTCCGTTAAAGGCAGCTCATTGTGGAATAGCCTCCCAACTGAGACACGGGATTTTCCCACTGTCAATAGTCAACTTAAAGAATGGTTGAGAAACAAACAGACGGCTATGGGCTTAGATTTGTCTCATAAATATTTGTGTGAACATAAAAATAATTTGTGTGTAAATATGTGATTTGCAAATGTAAAACACCATCCACAAATGCATTTAAGTGATTTGCAAACTCACAAATACATTTGCAAATGTAAAACGGATCTGCAAATACGCAAAATATGTTCACAAAATCTCTGCTTGTGGATCGTCTTTTTACACACACAGAGTTTTGAGACAAACTTTCCGCCGGTCTCGACCGAAATCTGCTCGTGTCACTCGGTTATTTTCGGAAACCACGTGATGGCCTGCTGATGACGATTTTCCGCATTTCAAGGTTTCAAAGTAAGAGCATGATGGCTTCCCTCCGGTACCTATTGTGAGACTTTACCCGACGACTCACAGCGGCCAATAAGGCCGCTCAAAGCAGCTTGACTTTGCGTTACACTGTGTGGGATTTGGTTGTATCGTATGTCGGTCAAGTAAATCTCGGCCGGGGCAGCTGCAGCTATGTTGGTCTGAAATGACAAATGGACACTCAAGAAATCCCTAAGGACCAAGAGAGACACTGAGAAAATGGCTAAAAAAAACATAACAGTTACGGACGCCAGAGGTGGGGACTCGAGTCACATGACTTGACTCGAGTCGGACTCAAGTCGCACATTTTTGGACTTGAGACTTGCTTGACTAACATTGATAAAAGACTTGACTTGACTTTGACTTGGTATTCATAACTTGAGACTTGACTTAAGCTTGAGACAGATGACTTGAAAGGACTTGACTTTTTAAAATTAAATATTTGCGTTTGTTTTTGTATTGAGATATTACATTTAGTTATTTCGAAACGTGATTGGGTGATTATAGCGCCGTGCGCGCAAACCTGGCAACCCACTAGACGGCAGGAGTGTCAGTTAACATGGCAGCGGCTAGCGTTACTCCAAAAATAGTCAAGTTTGGATTCAATGATTATTTTGTCGATGATGATAATAAGAAGAGAACAGCGGTATGCAGGGTCTGCAGCATAAAGATCAGTGACACGACCACCACAACATCCAACTTCATTCGTCACTACAAAAAACCCCACAGAGAAAGGTACGTACGTGCGTGTGTTGTGTTAGCAAGAAAGCTAACGTCAGTGGCGAGCCGTCAGGGCCCTCTAGGCCCTCTGTGAGGGCCTAAGATATTCTACAAAATAATATTTAAAAACATTAATAAAAAATAATATTTTTTTAAATATTTTTTTTAGTTATATTTTTCATTAGTTTTACCAAAATAACTTGATTTAATTCTATTTAAAATAACATTTCCAAAGAAATAAATCCTTCGAATCTGCCTATTCAGTTTCTGTTGGAATGTGAAGGGTTAAATGAAAGCTCGTCTCTGCGAGTCTGTGAAGAGAGGAGCTGTTGGACGTCCAGGCGGTCCAGCTATGAATTCACAGAGGGCCCCGCTATAGTAACTGAATGAGAGAGTAATGTCAAATGACAGTACAATTGACCAATCATATCTTCCCTCTAAATGGGTGGGTGTTATTATCGCGGACTTTATGACAAGTTCCGCCCGCTGTGAAACTTTTCTTGTTTCCACAGCAACAACAACTTCCTGTCAACAGCGTTAACTCGCCTTCAAAATAAAAGCATGCAAAATTACACTTAAGACATACAACTGCAACGAAAGTATCCTTTTCAATTTCAAAGAACACATATAGGGTTATTTACAGGTGTTGTTTTGTGTGGTAGAGGGTCGCTTTCATTGATGCGTTTTGCACCCCGGGCCGTTGTTTTGATATTCCGCTGAAGTATACGCTGTGACTTAATAACTCGAGGGAAGGGGGGGGGGGGGGGGGAAGTCAGAGAGCCTAGGTATAAAAGTCACGGCTCGCCACTGGCTAACGTTAAGTTTAAGCTACGTTAGACTTGGTTTCAAATCGATTAAGCATTGCAAAGAGAAGACAAAACGGTAAATTAATGAACACTAATAACAGCATGGATTCATTTGTACCCTAGGAGATAGAGAGAGAGAGAGAGAGGAGAGACGAGAGAGAGAGAGAGAGAGAGGAGAGAGAGAGAGATAGAGAGAGAGAGAGAGAAGAGAGAAGATAAGAGAGAGAGGACTCTGAGAGATAGAGAGATAGAGATAGAGCGCTATAGATATAGACTCTATACTGATCTATTCGCTTAGCTATCGCTATGATCTAAATTTCCCCCTGTGTTATTATCCGAAGTTACATGTAAACTTGAATATGTCAGTTCATCTACTTTTAGTAGTTTGTTTGTTTAAATGTTTTAATTATGTTGTTTTTGTTTGTGAGAAGTGCATCATTCCTTGATTTGTTGTAAAATGAATCTGAACTATTTGATCTGTTATGATGATAAACTGAAGCAATTTCTAAATTAACCCAATTAATAGTAGTAATTAAATACAAATAAAAGCAATAAACACGAATATACTAGTAGAAACACGATGAATATTACAACATTTAATGTAGCCTTACTGTAAAGGCTGACCTAAATACGGTGCTTTTCTACAGATAACCTTACCACTGCACTGGTAAGGTAAAACTAGGCCGATTAATAAGATGGGAAGTGCTTTGTAACTTTGACCCGCTTGAATGAATACACACAAAATATGAAGAAAGAGTTATCTCTGGGGCTACTTCGTTGCCAGATGTATACAGCCCCCCGGGACCCGAAAGTGGCGTAGCGTAAGTAGTCTACTTCAACATCAATGCATACGAATGTGCTTGAAATAGTCTGTATTGAACAAATAAACTAACACAAACTTACTGTATCACTATAACATGATGGTGATAAAGAATGCACCTAACGTACCGCTGTTCATTAAAGTAATACAAAAACGGCACATTAAACAAACCATCATGCTCTTACTTTGAAACCTTGAAATCCGGAAATTTCGTCATCAGCAGGTCATCACGTGGTTTCCGAAAAATAACCGAGTGACACGAGCAGATTTTGGCCGAGACCGGCGGAAAGTTTGTCTCAAAACTCTGTGTGTGTAAAAAGACGATCCACAAGCAGAGATTTGAGATCCTCAAGTGCATTTTTGGTCGACAAATACAAAATGGATTCACAAATGCCTGATCGAAAGTTGTCAATGTTAAAGAGATATTCACAAATTCCTTTTGTTTATTTGTAAATTAATTATAGTATTCACAGATCTTTTTTTTTATTTGAGAAAATATTTTTGCGTATTTGCAGATCCGTTTTACATTTGAAAATGTATTTGTGAGTTTGCAAATCTTTTAAATGCATTTGTGGATGGTGTTTTACATTTACAAATCACATATTTACACACAAATTATGTTTATGTTCACACATATTTATGAGACATATCTAAGCCGTGCAATCACCGCTAAATGCACTTTAATACAGGGGTATCTCCTCTTGCACTTTAGGTAGCTCTTGTATCTTATCTTGCGCATTATATGTTGTTGCTGCTATATTGTACTGTCATGTGGTAAATACTTGTGTGTGCTGCTCTTGCTCTTTTGCACTTTTTGCATATCATGTATTTGTTTTTGTTATGTGTATAATTGTCATGTTCTTAAATGTTTTATGTGAGGGACTGCAGATGGAAATGAGCTCCAAGCTAAAATCCGGCATATTTACACTATTTGCATTTGTTTTAAGTGTTCATTAATGTGCATTGTCCCTGCTGCGTTTAAATGGTTTGCCCCCTTGCCTGTAACGCCTCCATTTGACTCCTTTGTTGAATTCCCTAACACAGTGACATCATCATCATGTAACTAGCCCTTTAACTGCCGGACCAAGAAAAAAGCTATGGAAACATTTTTTTTTTTGCATTTTGTTATCAAATGGGCCACAAATAAGCACAAACAATTTGCATCAAGTTATCTAATTATGTTCAGTCAGTGCCCTGCCACTACATATGTCAAAAAGGATATGGTTACCTTACAAAAGTTGTTTTTTTCAACAAGATATCAAGACACAAAATGTGCTCTACCAAATGGTGGTGCTGGCAGTTAAAGGGCTAGCGCTCCAACACATTGTACGTGATAGGCTAAGGGGCGGGACATCTCTAAGCAGTTGACTAATCTCAACAGAGCTGGACAACTAACCATCCAGAGCAGACTGGGCTCTGGTTTCAGACAGAGGGTGAAAAGAGGAGCTGGCACAAAAAACAAATATGAACCTGAAAATGAACATAATTAGGTCTTCTTTAATGTATTATGAATAGCTTTGTATCTTCAAAATAGGAATTCATCCAATGATAACATTCTCACTGAAGCCATAACAAATTAGATTCTTTAGACTTGTATGATCGATCAAACCAAGCGCTTAAGTGAGAATTAATGAAGCCATATTGAACATTAGAAAAGGTTGTCTAAAGAGGATGGATTTCCTGTCTGAATAATGGCTTGTTGAAATTACATTGTGACAAAGACTCAATTTATCCTTTGTTCATGATGCCTCCAAACAGAACTCTTTATTAAAACAGGGATCTTATCAATATACAAACCATACAAAATGAATCTAAACTATTGTCCCTCCCTCTCCAGTTTGTTCCGTTCAGAGACTACATCGACAGATCTGGTAACCAGGTCCTGAGCATGGCGCGGCTGGCTAAAGACGTCCTGGCCGAGATCCCCGACCAGCTGCTGTCCTTCATGAAGAGCCGAGGAGTTGAACCGCGCCCGGCCCTCTCCACCTCACCTCTACCGGAGCTACATCGGCATATCTGACTCCCACACTCTGCCTCTCCACCCTGACTCTCTCTTCCCCTCTCTGCTTATCTACACTCACCTCTCATACAGTCATTTGTCACTTTAAAAGGAGCGGAAGGATCGACCCGTGACTTGCCCTCTTCCTGTCTTATCGTCGATGGGGGGCGTACCATACGATGCAGCGGGCGCTCATCCTTGACTCACCCGCTGCTGTTCTTCATCTCCCCTTCTCTAACTCACCCTGTTACATAGCATTACTTTACAGAGCAGTAAGCCTGAGCCACAACTGCCCCCTCTTGCTCCCCAATGACAATCACTCACAGCTTGACATTTCAGATGTGTCTGTTAATTCCCCTCCTGAGGGACTTTTAAAGCAGAGTTTTTTTCGTTTGTCCTTGTCCTCACCAAGTCTTGACACCAGTTACATTTGGCAGGAGTACAAGAAAGTGCCAGACACTAAATTGAATAGAAGCTAGTCCCCAAATGAAAGCTGAGCTCTTGATGAGCAATAGATGCCAGCTTGCATCAGGTGCTCTGTGGGTATTTTTGGCCGAGCTCTGACTGTAACACATTAGAGAGACTTGTCGTTGTGAGGACAGGTGTTTGTGATTTACAGTATACCATCATCGTTATTGTCAAGCAGTTTCAAATCTCTTGAAACTGAAATAGAGGCTGGCAAACAATCCGTTCAGGTTTTAGAACTTTGAGACGCGCCTTCCCAGGGGATGAAGAAGAGTTGAAGGGTGGCGGTGTAGAGGGACAGAAGTGACGTCCTGGGTAGTTTGGTGTGTTGATTTGTTCCACTTATTTCCACCGTCAACAGTTAGAGCTGCAACAGTGGATGTGACATGCAGCTCATGGCGTCAATTTAGATACTTCTAATGCCTGTTTGTCGCAATTTCTGTCAAACATTATTCTCCTTCTGCAAGTCATGAATCACTTAAACACAATACACATATTTTTAGATTCACTTCGACTCAATTTCAGGAGATATCACTATCTCCGTGTCCATAGTGTGTAAGCACCAATTAATTTGCAATGAAGTCAAAACACTGCATTTAACCAACCAAGTTGGAATCAAAGGTTTAGCAAGAATACTTTTTCTTCAAACGTTTTTTTTATGGTCATGATTTTGTTATAATCATTTGGCCACAAGAGGTTGAAGTGATGTCTATATGGGACCTTCAACCCTAAATATTATTGTTCACTATATATACCTACATTACACAATTAGTTTCCAATTCGACTATATGGCATTCTCAATTAAATTTCAAATAACTGTAGTAGTAAATTAAAAAACTAAAACTATTTGTAAGAAGAGAAACTCCCTAAAACCCTTATTTACAATTCCGTTATGTTATATGGTAAGTTAACGTCATCTTCAAGAACATTCAGGTTTTTAGGTAGTCTCCGGTATCATAGTGGTCCGTTATCGTTTCATGTACATCCGTGACTACATTGTAAACAGGAACTGCTAATAGGCCTATCTAATTCAGCATACTCATAATGATTGTCAAAATGTG
The DNA here is from genome assembly GCF_902827175.1 of Gymnodraco acuticeps. Classification (NCBI taxonomy): domain Eukaryota; kingdom Metazoa; phylum Chordata; class Actinopteri; order Perciformes; family Bathydraconidae; genus Gymnodraco; species Gymnodraco acuticeps. Next base: position 4,315,654 of record NW_022991435.1, on the reverse strand, counting down.
AACAAATCCAGTGCAAAAAATGGGACTCAAATTTCAACAATCTGTAAACCGACATCATATTTATTGTTTACAGCCCCTGTAATTGGAACCTACAGTAGTGGAAACATTTGAGTCAGGTTATCCCCCGAATGACAGTCCATCAAAGAATAATAACAGGAGTGACAAATCCATTAATATTGCAGGAGTGGGGGTTGCAGTTGTCTCGATTCTGTTTGAGGGGGCCACAGTGTCCGACTTTGAAACCCCCCCGGATTAATCCGACCAGATGAATTAGTGACGAGAGGAATATTGTGATGTGGAAGTCACACAGAGGGGAGCAGACAAGTGTTTGCGGGTGTAATGCGGGGGTTCCGGTCACGTGTTCATTATTACAGACCTTCACACAGTGCTTAGACAAACACACACATACACACCTCTGTCTGCTACACAACAACCCCCCTTTATCTTTGCCCAGTGTGGGCTGAAGCTGGGTGCAGATTCCCCCCCTGCTGTTAGAGAAATGCCAGTCTCTCCGGCTGCCCTGCAGAGAGGAGGAGGAGGAGGAGGAGTAGGAGTGAGGACGGAGTGAGGAGTAGGACAGGAGGAGGCGGTAGGCATGTAGGATTTGAGGAGGAGGAGGAGGAGGAGTTTGCTGGAGGAGGCGTTACTTCTTTTGCTTAGCGAGGAGGAGGAGGAGGAGGAGGAGGAGGAGGAGGAGGAGGAGGAGGAGGAGGAGGAGGGAAGGAAGGAAGGAAGGGACAGGGAGGAGGGGGGAGTAAAAGGACGAGAGATGGAGGTGTCAGATAGTGAGTGACGAATGAAAACAAAATGAAAAATGGGCCATAAGGGTGGGGCGACATTTACTGACAAAGGGAAGAGATCAATCCAGAGATTAGTCTGTTCCCAGCAGGGAAAGATGGGAGAAACAGATGGTGGCAGATGAGGAAAAAGGATTGTTACTTTGAGTTGCTCCAAAGTTTATTTTTTCTTTGCGAATACATCTTAATCAATCCCAAATGCACATTCTCCGAAAAAGCAATATACCTGATCCCAGTGTAATGTTTCCCTCTGCATGTCCCTCCCTCTCCCCTGCCATGACATTTTATTCCCAGGCAGACTGGAGCTGTATTCCAATGGGCAAAGTATTCCACCTAGTGTTCATCATATATATAGCAGGGTATCTTTCTTATGCATGACTACTGTACATTCCTATACTAACTCACACAGTACAGACCTGATGCAACTGTCCTTACTGATATAGTTGACGGTATGTGCAGTGAATTCTGGCGTTGTAAAGAACTACAAACACGTATGTTCTCGTGTAAAATGTGATGTCTCCTTTTTGAAGACTATCAGTGTGATGGTGGTGGCTTAGAGGGGTGTTTATGCTGTTCCACGTGCCATGTATTGGTTTTTTAAAACTTGTACAATCATTAGGGTTGACCGTTAAACAATGTTGCATGTTGAGAAAGGCCTTCAGGTGTTCAAGTAATCGTTGTCATTTCAACTTATTGTCGAAAAAAAAAAAAGGAAAAGAGAAGTATATCTCGAAATAATATGCATTTCTCTTGTGTCACTGTACATTTTCATTTGTAGATTTCAGAACTTGTGTGCAGCGTCTTGCAGAAAATATTAAATAAATGGAACGTCACTAAGAGACATGTATTTTTGATATTTTGAAATGATATGGAAAGCTCCCAGGGTCACACAGTAATAAACAAGTAAGGTCTCTGCAAGACACTAATGGTATCAAAGAGTATTCCGATGGCACTTAGTGTGAATTTTGTACAAGGAGAGCATTTTTGTCCATCTCTTACCTTTGTCTTATGGCTCTATATGTGTATATGCTGCCCATAGTGTTTAAGCAATGATCATTTTAATTGTGTATATATATATACAATACAGTACATGATATGTTTTCCACTAGTTTGCTTACAGTAGAGCTAGGAAAGCCTTTTACATGTGTGTATCTAAAAATAAATCTATATTGTATGTTGACGTTTTTATGAATGTCCAATAAATAAGAATGTAGAAGTTTGAACTACAAATACGAAAGCCTTGAGGGACAATGGATCACCAGAATGATTCTTTTTTTCTCTTGCATTAGTTTGATCTCCATTGTGTTTCAACTTTGTTTGACTCAAGAACATTTTGTTGTATCTTTGAAACCTGTAAAAATAAGGTTTTGGTCAATATTTTATTTTGTCAAGATCATATTTAAGATTCATTTTGCCTCTCAGGGCTTCCGTATAAATTAACTGTTTTGACAAATATGTTGTGTTTTGATACAAGGTTTGACTACATTTGTGTATTCTCCGTTCTCCTGATGAACTGCATTATAGTAATATCAAACATAAAGCGACACAGTCTGATAAGTTTATGTTGTTTGTCTGCAGAAAGACGATTTTGTGTGTTCAATCAATCAATCAATTTTTATTTATATAGCCCAATATCACAAATGTTATATTTGTCTCAGTGGACTTCACAGTTTGTACAGAATATCAGTATGACAAAACGACACCCTCTGTCCTTAGACCCTCACATCGTACAAGGAAAAACTTCCGGAGAAAACTCACAGTTTAAAGGAGAACATGGGAGAAACCTCAGGGAGAGCAACAGAGGAGGGATCCCTCTCCCAGGACGGACAGACGTGCAATAGATGCCGGGTGCAAATCGAAAAGATAATACATTTATAACATAGGTAGTCCAAATGTTTGGAAATGCATGTGTCTGTAATAAGAAAATGAATCCACGAGGATGTCAACAATCTTGTGGGAGCCATCAGGGAAGTAGTAGGCTATGGTGAGAGTCTGGCAGGACCGCAGAGACAGGTTCAGCCACGACTCGAAGTCCAGGACTCAGATCCAGTCCTCAGGATAGAGGATCCATCCAGGACATACGACCACAGCAACAGGATTAGCCTTGTGTATGCTGTTATGTGAATTATTCTGTTACACTCCTCAGTGCTGAGCCCCCTCCCATGAAAATTAGTTCTGGCTTGAAATGGTTGATTCACTAAACAGATTAAAGATCTTGAAGACACTTAACTATTCATAATGTTTGCCTCACGACTAGGGGTGTAACGGTAGACGTACCCGTACCGAATGATTTCGGAACGGGTCCTTCGGTTCGGTACACGTGTACCGAACGAATAACGTTAAACGTAAAAAATTGAGAACATGAACAACTTTTTGGAAGTCTCCGGTTTGGGAACATTTTGGTTTCGCAGTTACGTACAAGGATAACGGACAAAGACAGGTGGACCGAACCAAAGCTGTTTGTCGGCATTTTTCAACTAAAATTGGTTACGCGGCTGGCAATACATTAAACTTGCACACTCGTTTGAAAAGGCATCACCCGAACGTGAATATCACCGGTACCAAAAGAAAAAAGACTGAAGTGCAAACCCAACTCCCACTAGCATTTAAGCCTCCACCACTCGCAGAGATTTCAGACCGAGCCAAAGCTATTACAAACGCCAAGTATCCTTATGTTGCCATGTTAGCAAAGCGCTACCTGGCTGTATCTGCTACCTCTGTCCCTAGCGAGAGGGTGTTCTCCACAGCAGGAGACATTGTTAGTGCCAGCAGATCTGCCCTTTCGGCAAGCAATGTGGACAAGTTCATTTTTCTTTAAAAAAACATGAAAATACAATGACAAGCAAGTCATTATGTCAAACTGGCTGCTTAGGTACTAGTACAGTACAGTTCAAATACAGATGATTTCAGTTCATCGAAATGCTGCACCTTAATGTTTATTTTATTATATTTTGTATTTATTTGAGTGAATATTCACAGTTTAATAATAATTAAAAACCCAAAACTAATAGTTTGTTTTGTGAGTACTAATACAGTAAAGTTCAAATACAGATTATTTCAGTTCATCGAAATGCTGCACCTTAATGCTTATTTTATTATATTTTGTATTTATTTGAGTGAATACATTATTCACAGTTTAATAATAATAAAAAAATATATATATATATTTTATGTTTTGTGATAATTTTTTCTGCTGTACCGAAAACGTACCGAACCGAACCGTGACCTAAAAACCGAGGTATGTACCGAACCAAAATGTTTGTGAACCGTTACACCCCTACTCACGACTGATTTACAGCACTTAAAAAGCAAATAAATATAGGTCCTGACAGAGTTGTGATGCAAATATAAATTATATAAAAGTCTGAAATTGTAATAATGGCTTCATCTCTGTGTGCCAGATGGACTTATGTAAGCAGTGAGGTAGCAGAAACCTCCAACACCTTCATTACACTTAAGTTTACTATGAATTAACAGGAAAAAGTAGGTTTAAAAATGTTTCAGATGCAACACAGTCTCACTCCCTGAACATCCAATAGCGACGCTTGGTCAGGGTCCTTTGGCGTGCAGTTGTGACGCACCGAGTCTCCTTCAGCTTCATAAACGGACGCAAAGAGCTTTCAACTGATTGCAATGTATTCCCATCGGCGGCGGCATTTGACGCTTAGGGAAGCACCGCATCGGTCCATGTCGGCGGCAGTTAAAGGCAATGTGACTGTGAGCGTCCATTCTGGATAACGGAGGATTTTACATCAGGAAGTAAGTATTCTCCTTACTGTTGATTGATTTTACAGTGATTATGAGGGAATGAGACTGTGTTGTCAGATGCTATCAAAGACATTCTTTTTTGTATGGTTTTACAATCTGCTACAACCCTAGCTGTTAACCCTTAGATCAAAGGTCAAAAAGGACCCGTATGAGAATAATATGTGTTTTTATGCCATTTTTGTCATTTTGGTTAAGAAAAATCACTTGTATAATATTTAGTATTATATTTTGGTTCACACTCGAAATATTTTTTATTGAATTTTTCACTATTTATCATTTTAGAAATTTTTTGAGCTCGATGCTCGTGAACTGTCAACAGGAGGGTGGGAGGAGCCTCGCTGCGGGGAAGCAATGTGTGGACCTGTAAGCGCAACAAATTTATATAATTTGTTTAAACGGCATAATTATAAGGACGATCGTCCGTTCTGTGATTCTCCAGAACACACATGTTATGATATTAGGGTCATGCAGAGTGAGATGAGATCGCTGTCCCTTTAAGAGAGAGAGAGAGAGGGGTGTGGTGTGTGCATGTGTGTGTGTGGATGGTAGAGCGAGAGTGAGCGAGTATGTTTCTGGAAGTGAAACGAGGCAGCAGAAAAACAGAGGTCTGTAATGTATTTTGTGAAACAGAAGAACAACTAAATAAATGCAACGGCCTCCCAAGAAGAGCTCGCCTCTCTCCAGTCATTTAAGCTAAAGTGGGTTATTGAACCTTAAAGTGGACCTATCATGCTATATTTGATTGAATAATATATTGTAGGGCCATACCTATATAAAACATGTCTGTGAAGTTTTTTTTTCAAAATACCAAACAGATCATGCATTTTAGCCATGCCTCATTTCGCTCTATTTGCTCTATTCCAGCCCTGTTTTTGCAAGGGCTGATTCTGTGGCAAATGAGCTGCAGCTGACCACGCCCCCCTGCAAAGGAGGGGGGCGAGGCACGAGCGTCATGTTACCATGCTGTTACCATGCTGTTACCATGCCACGGCAACCTCTCATTCCCCTGATAGGTGGAGAGTTGCATTGGCGGAGCTCCCCGTTTCTGACGTCAGAACAATTTCAAATCTGTATCTGTCTGTATCAGATCTGTTGCAGCCCCGTTTTTAGAGATTTGGGTATGGAGGAAAAGAGAGAGGGTTGTGTTTTCTGACACTTGATGAGTTTGCTGACACACCGGGGACACATATTCATGTATAAAAGACGTACAAAGGTGCGTTTTGCATGATAGGTCCCCTTTAAGCTTGTTGCTTCTGCCCTGGGAGACGACAGAGAGTCATCCCCCCTGTTTCCTCGACTACGGTCTGGGAGCCGACAGGAAAGTTCAACACACAGATGGCCAGTCCGCCCCTTTGTAGCATATTATTTCGATGAGCAGATCGCCACTGGGCTTTCAACTAAAGACACAGACACGCAAAAACTGTGGCATGTGTACAGCTCCTTATGGGTACTGCAATTTGTGAAGTGCTTTCCTCCGTGGTGAAACGATCAGCACCACGGAGGAAAGCGGCAGAAAGTCGCCTGGAGTTAAAGAGAGCGGGGCTGCGTTGCGTGCATGGCTTCCTTCTGCAGGTAACGGGGAGACGCGCCCTGGCGGCGGTCTCGTTCAGGATCCAAAATAACATTTAAATATTTTGCACACTTATTCCACTAATTCCTAGTGTGCCACTGGTTACGGTGCCGCGTGCCAATGGTGGCACAATGAACGTAAAGCCTCTACGCCTCTAAGTTAATAAAACATGCACAGACATGCATGCGGTAACAAAAAAGAAGAAGAAAAGCGCGCCGCCTGCTGCCATTTTTGGTTCGAAAATAGTGTTTCTCAGATCATTTTGTGAAAACTTTGCAACCCAGCTAACCTTCAATGTTTTTTCTCTTAAGGAAGCTGAAGCAACTGGCAGATATATGGCTTCTTCAATCTGGTAAGCCAGAGGGGGGGGGGGGGGGGTGCGCGAGTGGAGCCTCGCAGCGGCGCAATTGTGGCACGCTTACGGCCCCTACACACGGCGGCAGGCTTGTCTGAAGCTCGACTAACAACCAATCACATGAATATTCCGCCCCGGACACACAAGCACGCGATTTGATTGGCTAGAGCTTGTACTGGCAAACCGCTGCTTGTGTGTCCGGGGCGGGAGATTCAGGTGATTGGCTGTTGGTCTAGCTTCAGACATGCCCGACGACAAGCGTCTCCCCTTCCCGCGCCCATGCAATCAAGAGAGGGCTTTCTTTCCTGCAGCATCAGTTCAATACAAAATTGTCTCTAGTGTTCCCCATATTTTTTTGTATGTGTAGTAGGGAGTGATTATACTGTAAATATATATTCAGTTGCCAGTTTATTAGGTACAACTAGCTAATAGTAACAGTCTAATACAGTGATAAAATTATTATTATTTTGGAGGCTGACGTTTCTGGTGCTGTAACATTATGTTGTGCAATGCTAATAGGCGTTTCCTTAAACCCACATTATGCACAAAACATACGGTTATTTGATGTGATATGTCACTGATGTATTTTTCAGAAAACAGATTTCTGAGATAGCCAAGGCAAATTGGGTAACGTTTATCTGTTCTTGTCATCAGGTGGAGCATTCTGATGATCCAGACACAGAGGGCATCGCGGTCGGACTTCTCATGATCAGTGCCAGGTCAACAGATATCACGCTCTTCTGCCCAGAGAGGATCGCTGTTGTCATTGAGGGTAACGGAGTTATCGAACTCCCCACACTGGCTGATGCATTCATCCTGCTTTTTGCACTGACCTTTGCCCTGCATCTGAGCTACCCAAAAGACTTGGCCAACACTTTCGACTTCACCCAGAAAGTGTTGATGGGCCTGGATGAGGGGAACTTGAAGCCCAGGGTGTTGAGCCTGAAAAATGAGCTTTTGGCAGTTTAATCCTACCAACAAAGCACTTTAACAATCACACACACACACACACACACACACACACACACACACACACACACACACACACACACACACACACACACACACACACACACACACACACACACACACACACACACACACACACACACACACACACACACACACACACACACACACACACACACACTGTTCTCCTCCTTTTACATCCTGCTGATTTACATCTGTGTTGTGTATTGCATTGACAGATTTCTTACTGTTCAGCTTCAAGTTGAAGGACAGTTTGTAGATGTTTTATACTTGTATATGTATTGGGTCTTGATGGTCCATGTGGTAAATTAATACGCAGAACTGTTCCTGAAAATTGTGTTCACTCATAAGTGATGGTTAAAACACAGATATTTCTGAATATATATATATATATATATACAGTATATATATATATATATATATATAAATTAGGGCTGTCAAACGATTACAATTTCTAATCAGATTAATCACAGCTTAAAAATTAATTAATCATGATTAATCACCATTCGAACTATGTCCAAAATATGCCATTTCTTTATGTATATTGTTGTGGGAATGGAAAGATAAATGAAAGAAGGCGGATATATCCATTTATCATACAGTAGCCTCTGTATCAGCGACGTGCAGTCAGGAGAGGCAGGGGAGGCAGAGCCTCACCTGTCATACTCCAATGTAACGGAAAAACAACTAAAGAAAAACTAAATAGTAATAATAATAAAATGTCTCCACTGATCTGTGTTGTAAATGTGATTTCTGTATGATTCCAATCGCTTTTTATAGTCAAAATCAGCAAATTTGTCGAGCTCCGCTACAACTACGGGTAGCGATGAGAAGTGAGGCATGGACGAGCTCTGCCTCACGTAAGCCCACAGTAACTGGCTGGAGCGCGGGCACTAATTTAACGCGGGCACTTATTTTGTGAGCGCGCTCAAGCCAGTTACTGTGTGGTGAGGTGAGGCACAGATGAGCTCTGCCTCACCTCAGATGCGTCACCCCACAGAAACTGTCTGGAAAGCGGGCCCTAAGCGCATGCCTGCACCATCTCACTGTATGTCACCAATGTAATGTTTGTAGATCCCTTTATTACATTTATCCTCGCCATCCGTAGTCTCTAAATAACTTATTTCACGTATATATGATATTTAGGCTCGCTGGTCTCATCATACAACGGCAATGAAAAAAGCACCAGGAGAGGCAGCCATAACCTCTGCCGCACTGAAGGGCAAGTGAGCCCACAGGTTCTTGTTGCTACTGTTATTCTACGCAGAGACGGTAGACGCGAACAACAAACTAGACTTTTTAAACTACAGGAAGATAAGGAGGACTTTTACAAAAAAGTAATAGAGATTGTTGTCCAGAAGGATAGCATGGACTTCATCTTCAAGTCAAGGTAAGACCACAATTGTAATGAAAATGGGATCTTACTAAGAAAGAACAATCCAATATTTAGATTGTGGGTATCCTTTTGTTGAACGGTCTCTTTAAAATGAATCGAAACATCAGACTAAAAAAGCTTTTTATAAATAAACATTGATTGATTGATTGATTTTGAAAATAACCGAATATTTCGATTAAGGTCAAAATATAATATTTGTAAATCTGACTCTGAAAGAGTCAGTGCCTCACCAGCCATGAACCTCACCGCACGTTACTGCTATGTATGTATGTTTATTATAACATTGTTCTGTGTGTCAAAATGAAAGTCGGCCCACACACCTATCAATCATCAAACCGTGGGGTCTTATTTCATTACGTGTTGATTTCTATCAACACAGTGATCTAACCGCCTTCTGGAAAAGCTTCACAAGTACGTCCGTACGAAAATGCGCTTTGTGACACAAGTGACGGTAAGCATTTCAGATTGTTGCCGCGCATGCATACCTGCGTACCAGTTATTTGCACCTACTACAGCAAAAGTATTCTCCGTCGGGACAACACCACGCCGTTATCTTGATTCTGATTGGCCAGAAGACATTATCAAAGATGTTCTATTGAGAAGACGATCACTACGTGACAAAAGTTTTCAAAACCGTTTCTGGTCTTCGGTATTTCCAGACAAGTGGCTACTGAAATCAATCTTACTAACTGATGTCTGTGCAATTTACTCCGTGCGAGTTGGCGGACTTTATTTTGCTTACTTTAACATCATTTTTCATGGTGGCCATTTCTTGGTATGAGTGTAGCCTACCCCAGCCATACCCTGGCGTTGCCACTGGTGGGATGTATGGGGCGGGCCATTCTGCACATGCGTTAAATGCGTTAAATATTTTAACGCAATTCATTCAAAAATTAATTACCGCCGTTAACGCGATAATTTTGACAGCATTAATATATATATACATATATATATATATATATATATATATATATTGTTTTGTATATTGTCACTTAACCTCTTAAACCCGGCCCCCCCGATACCGGGCGGAAAAACACGTCACTGCAAGAGACAGCGTCTGGGGGCTTCTTAATATTTAAAAACCTATGAATGTGAATTATACTCAAATAACGGGAAAAAACTCAGCAACCTAATGATATGAGCCATTCTTACCGAAACAAAACACAAGTCTCACAAGAAGCGTTAGCATTAGCCCTTAGTGAAAACAGGCTGATGCTACTTCCGGTGCTAACTAGCAAAAACGATCTTTAAAACTTAATATGTTCTGCACAAACTACATATCAGCTGAAATCTGATACTCCACAGATTATTTGTATATAAGTATCATCACTGTAGGACACAAACTCACTGAGCGAGCAGCCAGAACAGAGCAAGAAAACAACGACAGTGTTCTAAAGCATAACAATAATTATGTCTTACCGTTGCTGTTTTGTGATCAAAAGTCGTGTTCAAGGGAATAAAAACGATGCTCAAGGTTAATTCAATGTGTTTTAGTCACTTTAGAATTGTTCCTGATAATCCATCATTACATTCATGGCCGCATCGTAGGTATAAAGTTTTGCAGTTGGGGGCTTAGGCTTTCTCACGTGCTGTTTACGCAAGCCTCTCTCTCCTTGAAGTAAGTGTAAAGCGGGATTTACTAACCCCCCCTCGATTCTATTGGCTCCAAAGTTTCAAAAAAGGTGTCAATCACCCAAATCGACCATTGGGTTCCAGAGATAGGATCCTGCGTAGTATGAATAATGCCAGCAGCGGCTGCTTTACGCACAGACGGAGCAGAAGCAGCCCGCACAACCGCTCCAGCACAGCAGCAACGAACACAGCGAACAGAGAACACAGCGAACAGAGACAACAGCAGGCAACCCTGATTATGAACTTCAGGAAAGGTATGTACTCTCTCTGTTTGTATCTATTAGTTGTGTATTTGGTGTAATCTATAGTAATTCCACACTCGCAAAATACAAAATGGACGCCGCTTTGTTGTTGTAGCGTTATCTTTCCGTGAGAAACTAAAACAATGGCAACATCATGTTGGTGAACGTATAAATAGATTAATTGTATTTCGTGAATATAACACGGCAGTATATAAATAAAGCTGTATTGTATATCAACCCAGTATATATATATATATATATATTGTGTTGATTGACATTATTCACCCACGGATCTATGGGTTGGGGTATTGTTCCGCACGGACATTTGAGTGAGCCGGACTTCCTGTTTCCGCCGGTCTTCGCTTCCCGGGCGTGAAGTTGTTTACATGTGTGTTCCGATGCTAAATAAAAGTAGAGCTTGTAACTTTGATACCCCGCCTCCGACTCCCGTCTCTCGGCACCACATTGGTGACCCCGACATAAGTCTTGTTGAAGGATCCGAGACTGAACCGAGCATGGCAAGTAACGCCGTTTTTTTCAAACTGCCGGAGTTTTGGGAGACATCTGCAGCTGCATGGTTCGCTCAGGCGGAGGCTCAGTTCGCCCTCCGCGGAGTGGCTGACGACGCAGCACGCTATTTTCACGTCGTTTCGACGCTGGGGAGCTCCACTGTGACCCGGACGGTGGGCTTTATTACATCTCCTCCTGCCCAGAATAAATATGCAGCGTTCAAGGCTTTCCTGCTAAAGACTTTCGAGCTGTCACGGTCGGAACGGGCCCGACGCCTGCTCGCTATTCATAGCCTGGGGGACAACAAGCCTTCTGACCACATGGAGATGATGCTCAGCCTGCTGGGTACGGAAGAACCTAATTTTTTGTTCATAGAACTGTTTCTTCGGCACATGCCGCCGCATGTACAGACAGCGCTCGCTAACACGGCTATTACTGAGCCCCGCGCTTTGGCCGAAGAAGCTGACCGGTTCTTCCTGGCAACCCAGCGTTTTGCCCCGGAGGTGCTGGCCCCGACACGCAGCGGCACCTTCCCTGGTACAGGCATGCCACCTAGCAGAAGCTCCGGGGCCGACGTCAGCAACTCCAGCCCTGGCCTGTGCTATTACCATGCACGCTATGGGGCAAAAGCGAAGATGTGCCGTCCTCCCTGCACCTACAAGGTAACGGGAAACGCCAAGGCCTGCGCTCGGTAGTGGCCGCGAGCGTGGGCACATCCAACCGGCTCCTGTTCATCAGGGACACCCTCTCTGGTCGCAGACTCCTTTGTGACACAGGAGCCCAGCGGAGCGTCCTGCCGGCTACCGTGGAGGACGCTGCCGGTGGAGGCCACGGCCCACCTTTAACGTCCGCTAACGACACCCCTATTCGCACCTATGGCACAAAGACAGTGGACCTGTGCTTCGAGGGTCAGCGGTTTAAGTGGGATTTCGTCACGGCTGACATCTCCTTCGCTCTCCTCGGCGCAGACTTCCTGTGCGCTCACGGACTGCTGGTGGACGTCAAGAACAGCACTGACGTTTGCCTCGTTCACGTGTACCCGCGGCGAGGCGTCATTCAGCGGGCTCTCCAGCTCACTCTCACAGGGCGACAAGTTCCAGCACCTTCTCAGTGAGTTTCCCGACTTGACGCAGCCCACCTTTTCCGCTGCCACTACCAAACATGGGGTAGAGCACCACATTGACACTGAAGGCCCCCCTGTCTACGCTAGGGCCCGGCGGCTCAACCCTGACATGCTGGCAGTCGCCAAGTCAGAGTTCGTCAACATGGAGCGTCTGGGCATCATCCGCCGCTCAGACAGCCCTTGGGCTTCGCCGCTTCACATGGTCCCTAAATCAGCCGGTGGCTGGCGACCGTGTGGTGACTACCGCCGCCTTAACGACGCCACTACGCCAGACCGCTACCCGGTCCCTCACATCCAGGACTTCTCTGCACACCTCGCGGGCAAGCTGGTTTTCTCCAAGGTGGATCTGGCGCGGGGCTACCACCAGGTTCCGGTGCACCCCTCGGACGTCCCCAAAACTGCGGTAATTACGCCGTTTGGGCTTTTCGAGTTCCTGCGTATGCCGTTTGGACTTAAGAACGCAGCTCAGTCCTTTCAGCGGCTGATGGATTCAGCGCTCAGAGACATGCCATTCATCTTCGTCTATTTAGACGACATCCTGGTCACCAGCTCCTCCTCCGAAGAGCACCAGGCACATCTCCGGGTCCTTTTCGCGAGGCTCAACCAACACGGCCTGATTATCAACCCGGCGAAGTGTCAGTTCGGGTTGTCCTCCATCCATTTCCTCGGGCACCTTATCAGCAAGGACGGGGCCGCCCCCCTCCCGTCGAAAGTGGAGGCCGTGTCTGCCTGTCCACGACCGCCTACAGCTCGGGCGCTCCGAGAGTTCCTCGGGATGGTGACGTTGCGCCCGCTGTACGAGGCCCTCAGGGACAAATCCCCCGGCCAGGCCATAGACTGGACGGCTGAAAGGGAGGTCGCTTTCAACGCCACCAAAGCCGCCCTGAGCGAAGCCGCCATGTTGGCTCACCCGTCACACAGGACCCCCATCGCTATCACCACTGACGCGTCTGACTACGCAGTGGGCGCGGTGCATGAACAATGGGTCGACGGCGCCTGGCAACCGCTCGCCTTTTTCAGTCGCCAGTTGACTCCCAGGGAGCGCAAGTATAGCGCTTTCGACAGAGAACTCCTTGGTCTCTATTTGGCGGTTCGCCACTTCCGTTTCCTGCTGGAAGGCCGGGAGTTTGCGGCGTTCGTGGATCACAAGCCACTGACCTTCTGCATGTCCAAGGTGGCCGAGCCGTGGTCCGCCCGACAGCAACGCCAGCTTTCGTACATCTCCGAGTACACCACGGACATACGACACATCGCTGGCAAGGCTAACGTGGTCGTGGACTGCCTCTCCAGAGCGATCATCGGAGCTGTGCAGCTGGGCCTCGATTACCTCCGCATGGGCGCTGACCAGGCCTCTGACCACGGGGTCCAGACCCTCAAGGCCTCGGTCACGGGATTACGCCTGGAGGAGGTCACGGTCAGTGACTCTGGCGCAAAGCTGTGGTGTGACGTCTCCACGGGCCGGCCTCGACCGCTGGTCCCTGCGGACTGGCGTCGACCCGTTTTTGAGGCGGTTCACAATCTTTCCCACCCCGGTAGGAAGCCGTCCGTGAAGTTGTTGTCACAGAAGTTCGTGTGGCAGGGGCTTAAGAAGGACGTGAGGTTCTGGGTCGACTCGTGCGTGGCCTGTCAACGGGCCAAAGTCCACCGCCATACTAGGGCCCCTTTTGAACTTTTTGCGGTTCCTGAGAGGAGGTTTGACCATGTCAATGTCAACCTCGTAGGTCCGCTTCCCCCCTCTCACGGTTTCACTTACCTGTTTACGATGGTGGACAGGACGACCCGCTGGCCCGAGGCCGTTCCCCTCGCCTCGACATCAGCTTCCGTCGTCGCCCGCGCTTTCATCGGCACGTGGGTGGCGCGATTCGGGACCCCGTCTGACCTCTCCTCTGACCGCGGTTCTCAGTTCACCTCGGAGCTGTGGAACGATGTTGCTGTGGGTTTGGGGGTCAAGCTGCACCGCACCACTGCATATCACCCCCAGGCTAACGGATTGTGTGAGCGGTTTCACCGGTCCATGAAGGCGTCACTGCGTGCCGGCTTGATAGACGGCAACTGGGTGGATAAGCTCCCGTGGGTTATGCTCGGCCTCAGGTGTGCCCCCAAAGAAGACCTGCAGTCCTCGTCGGCGGAGCTCGTCTATGGTCAGACGCTACGGGTCCCTGGGGAATTCATTCCCACCGCCAGAGATGGGGTCGTTACTAAATAAAAGTAATATATTACATATTACTTAAAAAAAAAGTAATATATTACACTACTTCGTTACTCTCTACATAAAGTAACTCGTTACTTTACTCGTTACTTTACTCGTTACTTTACTCGCAGGGCCGACCCGCCCCTCCCTACAGGCAGATCACGCAGACTGCGGCGCACCTACAGTGTGCGCGCCACAGTTTTGCCTCTGCGAGACTCCACTTGCACCCCCAATTACTATTGCATTAAGGAAGACATAACACAAGTCTTTCTTTTTATATGCTCTAAAATAGGCTACCAGCCTACCACAACAAGCTAACAGTCTGTGAAACGTCAAGACACTAATTAATGAAACCAGTTCAAGACGCATTATTCTTATCATTCTTTATGAGCGCAGTAACGGTAAGGTATCTAATTATTTATGTATTTAGTATTCCATAACTTAGTAACAGAGATGGTCAAACTAAAGTGGTAGAGACATGGCAGAATTCCTACAATGAAGCGGGACATTGAACTGTTCACCCGTGAGAGGGTGATCAACAAAAGAGAGCGAGCTGCCCCGTTGAGGGAGTTTACAGATGACTCATCCATGTTTATGCAGCACTGCACGTGGAGATGTGGTCTCGCAAGTCGCGCAGATTACATAGGCCTACATGTATATAAACCTGCGGCGGAAACCCCTCTAGTCTGTCAGTGAGTGTGATTATTTTTAGGGCCGGGACTTTAACGCGTTAATTAAGATGAATTAATTACACAAAAATTAACGCGTTAAAAAAATTAACGCATTTTAATCGCACTTATTTTTGCACCGCGGAACGTTTCTCACTGGATGAGTTTCAGGCGTACCGATTATACTGGAGCACCAACTAACGTTCATGACTTCAGACAACAACAAACCACAGTGAACAACAGTGGGAAATGTTGTTTTAAAAAACGGACGGATGGAAGCGTCGATAAGAGCACGGTTGTGTGCAAATTATGCAAAAAGGAATTCGCATATCACCGCAGCACATCAAGCCTCAAGTATCACCTCAATGCAAAACATATAGCAGCTAGCGTGGACGTTAGCCTCTTTTATCGCGTTCACACAAAAAAGAGCCGGTACTAAAATTAGTTCATGAGAACCTTTTTACCCCCACGAAAGTCCCTGCTAGAGAGCAGAGAGCTGCTAGAGAGCAGGGACTTTCGTACGGCTCTCTTGTGAGAAAAGAGCTATATTTCTGATTGGCTGGGCGGATTGCAAACCACGCCCCGTAAAACTCCCAAAAAGTTTTGTGAAGCCGCCATTTTATTATCCTCGCATTAGCATTATTAGCATTAGCCCAGCGCAGAAACGCAGAGAGACTAACTTATGGCAACACAAAATAAAACATGGGAGCGGTGGAGATGAGGAGGTGTTGGCGTTCTGGCGATTTACTCGGAAGGCTGCTGGGACTCCCAGCAGCTTCTACTGAAGCCAGTCCCCAACTCCGGGGACTTCCGGCCGGGGACTTTGGGCGGCAGTATACGCCGTGAAGTGGTTTGCGGCCTGCCAGTAAACCCAAAGCAGAAGAAGAAGAAGAAGTGACGTCAGCCGCTTCATTTGCCTAATCCACCCCCAGGTTCAAAGAGTTCTCATGAACTAAATTATCATGAACCTTTGTGGGAAAAGTACTGCGGTGTGAATGCGCCTAATGGTATACTAAAATCCATGTGAAAAAAAATTGCTTCTCACTGTTCTTAGGTCAAATATGTATATGCGATTAAAAATGCGATTAATTTCGATTAATTAATTACAAAGCCTCTAATTAATTAGATTAATTTTTTTAATCGAGTCCCGGCCCTAATTATTTTATAAAAGTAACGAAGTAACGCGTGTCGGGGCAATGTTAGTAACTGTAGTGTGATTACTAAATTATAAAAGTAACGCGTTACACTACTTCGTTACCCGACAAAAGTAATATTGTTACTTTGTAACGCGTTACACCCAACTCTGCCCACCGCCACTGTGCCCTGGTCTGCAGCCGGGCAGCGCTCCTCCCTGCTGGAGACCGCCGGGACATTCACGCCCGTCCCCACGTCGCAGCACAGCAACCCAGCTTTCCGGGTGTCCCCCGGATTACGGTCGGCCGATTTCGTTTTTATTCGCCACGACGCCCACCGCGGTCCCCTGCGGCCCCCTTACGACGGTCCGTTCAGGGTCATACGTCACGGGGACAAGAGCCTGGTGGTGGACGTTGGTGGCAGGCCTGAGACTGTGTCCGTTGATCGGATTAAGCCTGCTCACGTGGACATTTCCAGGCCGTTGGAGTTGGCTCTGCCCCCACGTCGGGGCCGCCCTCCCATGGCCCGCCCCCTGTGGGGATGCCCTCGTTGGCGCCCTTGCCCTCGCCTGTGGCTCGGCCCCTGTGGTCCGTACGCGCCGGGGTCGGGTGGTACTTCCTCCCAGGCACGAGGATTTTGACTATGGGTGAATACTGGGGGGGCTTGTGTGGTGATTGACATTATTCACCCACGGATCTATGGGTTGGGGTATTGTTCCGCACGGACATTTGAGTGAGCCGGACTTCCTGTTTCCGCCGGTCTTCGCTTCCCGGGCATGAAGTTGTTTACATGTGTGTTCCGATGCTAAATAAAAGTAGAGCTTGTAACTTTGATACCCCGCCTCCGACTCCCGTCTCTCGGCACCACAATATATATGTGAAATAACAGTATACATATATATATATATATATACACTATAGCGTGTATGAAATAACAGTATACACATAATATATATATACTATAGCGTGTATGAAATAACAGTATACACATATATATATATGTAAACGGTTATTTCACACACGCTATAGTATATATATATATGAAATAACAGTATACACACATATATATATATACTGTTATTTCACACACGCTAAATGGAGGAATTATTTCTGATTTGAGTTACATTTTTGAAAGAATAATCCAGTGAAGTAATCAAAGTAATTGTTTTTTCCACATTTGTTTTCACAGTGATGAAGACAAGTATTAAATGGCTTCTGGATCACAGCCATCAACATCTGCCTCATCCGAGCTACGACGTGCATCAGATCAGCATACAGTTGCCCCAGAGCCATCAACATCCAAGCTACGCCGCCGGACGTCTGCACCAGTACTAACTCAGCCTCCCTCTGCATCTTCTGATTCAGTGGACAGACTGTCAGGAGGAAAGTGAAACGGGCTGGTGTGTGGAAGACTAAGGTTGTTACCGTTCCTGACACTGTGATGGACTACAACAGAAGCATGGGCTGCGTGGATATGTCCGATGCTTTGATTGGGTACTACAGCGTTCACCACAAAACCATGAACTGGTACAAGACCTTTTTTTTTACCATTTTCTGGACATTGCAGTGGGGAACAGCTTCCTTCTCCACAAGGAGCTGCACAAGATGAGGGGTGACCCCGGCAGGACGAAGCCACACACTCAGAAGTCCTTCAGGGAGCAGCTTGCTGCAGCTTGCTGCAGCTTGCTGCAGACATGAGGGGTGAAGTCCCTGCAGTGAAGTCCCCCCCCCCTGGTGCCTCAATTCAAAAACACTAAACACATTCAGGTTGTGTACATTTTGGCTTGTGGCGTTATTTCGGTTTTAGTGTCGGTTTTTTGTGTTATTTTTGAAATAAATCTGCTCAAGACAAGAGACAAGTGTATCCTATGTTTCCTAATTGTTATTGTGTAAGTAAACCTTCCTAGAAGTGTTAGTCGGGTGATAAACATGGACAAGTCCGTTTTCCACAATGAAACATTTTCAATGGTCAAATATGAAAAATACATTGATTCCAGAACTGAAGAACTGTCAAATGCATGAGAAAATAAATGACTTCTGCTAAACAACTTAAAGATTTGTGTTAATATAAAACAGATAAACACGCATTTGATCATTTTCCCTGTCTAATTATTGACCAGTTTATTTGGAAAGTAGTGAACCTGCCTACAATGAAATCAACTCTCATTACTGTGATCATGGTTATATTGGCAGTGATGCATTACAACCAAATTAGATTTTTTTTTTAAGCCCTACTAAAATATATCCATTCAAAAATGAAAACATTATTTGTCTGGTGGATGGTTTTGATTTGGAAAAGGGTTAGTCATACTGGATTTATATGTGATAAAAACATGTACATGTGTCATGGAACCGTTTGTTTATTAGTATTACTTATTACAGTGTATGCTGTTGCAGAGACTAGCTAAGAGGAGAAAAACAGACTAAACAGATCACTGTATTTTCACAGAGAAACAGTCAGCGCCGCGCACGCCGTGACGAACTATTAAACATGACTTAAAGAGGCAGAGGAGAAGCTCTGCTTGGAAGTAAACATGCCACTAAAATAGGTGTTTTGGAGCACCCAGGAGTCAAAGACAAAAGGATGAGGGTTGATTCAGAGAGAATGAGAAAAAAGCACAGGAAGAAGAAATGTTAAACACATTGAAATAAATCAGAAAAACGGATATACATTTCCTGTAAATGGGAATAAAAGGACTTTTATTTCCAATTACCCACAAGCACATCACTCTCCTGCAGCTCTGGACAGCAACAAGCTGATTCTGATGTCATTGCAGCATTCTTTTTTTCTTTCTAAACATCATTTTTTATGAGAATGTGGAAAGAAACAAGGAACAACATCTGGCAGAAACGTGTTTTCTTTTTTTTAAAGGGACTTGAACAAACCCAGTTTTGTGGGACTTTGGGTAATAGGTCAGAGAGGCTTAGCTCAGGGAAACTTTGGGCAAAGAGAAATAAACGCTAGAGGAAGAAAAATGATGCACACTCGAAGCTTGCAGCTAATGTCTTGAGGGCTACTGAAGTTTGACAGGCTACTGTAGGGCTATGCTCAACACTTTAACTGCTTTGACTCACGTCTCAAAAAAAGTGTTTGTTCCAAAGTGGTTTCCTCAAACTTTAAATGGAAACAAGTTAACTGTACCTCAGAAAGGCTAAATGATCCATTACGAGAGTCATGAATGATCATTCGTAATACAAAGTGACAGATTCCGTTGGACACACTGCAAGTAAATGCTGAATAAATAATCAAGGAGAAGTAATCGTGTCAAATTTTAAAAGACGCAATAAAAAAAACACTAGTATTACCAATAACAACAATGTATCCTCTGTTTTTCCACTTACCTCACCGCTTTACTGCTTTATAAAACAGCTTTTTGTTGTTGTTGTTGTTATGCTGTCACAGCTGAGAGGTGCTGTGGACAGAGTTATAAACCAAAGAGAAACATGGCCAGAGTCGGCACAATGACACACTGTGTAAATCCATGTAATGTCTCTCTTGTGGGGCTGAGACTACAGAAATAGGTTAACATTTGATGAAAACCAACTTGTCTGTTTGATAAATATACAGCTACAGCTGGTTTGTTAGCGTAGCATAAAGACTTCAAGCAGGGGCAAACAGCTTTGCTCTGGTTAGCTTTGCGTAGCATGAAGGCAAAAGCAAGGGCAAAAAGCTAACCTGGGGGAAAACCTACCCACTATCACCACATTTAAAACATTTGCAATAAATGAGCTTTGGGGAACACTTTTGTCTCTGTGTTAAGTCTTATCCTAAGCTAATAACCGCCTGCTGGCAATATCATTATTTTGAGCAATATGACAGTGGTATCAATTAGTGATGTTACGTATTGCGCAGAGGCTTCGGAGCGTGTGTCGAGTAATCCCCGAAGCTTTTTGTGAAGCTTGTATCGAGGCTTGTATCGTTTTGGGCCAGTGACGTCATTGATGACAAACGAAGCCTCGCTGCTTGTCAATACCACGTGACTGCTTCAGGAAGCGATTCAGATCGGTTGAACCACAACGCTCATATTACCCATGGATGTATAATAAAAACGATATTACCCCTCCTGTACCCGGGCCCGGTGACGGAATTAAGAGAGCTCAGACCCTCACTTATATAGAGGTTGGAACATGTCATAAGTATACATAAATAAATGAATAAATACAGGAATAAATAGTATACAGTGTGTTCAGTCAAAATCAGTGTGTGTGCTGTGGCTTAGCTGGAAAGCAGTTGACTCACAACCGCAGGGTCCCTGGTTCAATGACTGAACAAAGAGAAAATGTAGCTAATAAATGTATTCTTTGATATGATTTAGCCTTTCTCAGGCTACAACATGGTTAAGTTTACGAATATTATTAAGGAATACAAATCCCTCTTTGCAATGTTTACCAGCCTCCTTAGGCTTTTCAATCACAATTAAACTGGAATAAATACAATGTTGTTAACATGAAAATATGATTTTATGTTCGTTGTTCGTTATTCTAAGGCTTTACTCAATGGGAACTCAGTATGAGATAGAGCACACTGTTGAGATGTCAAATCTGCCTGTTTTACATACTTTGACCAACAGGGGGTTTGTGTTCAAATGAAGCCCATGATGAAGCCTCATGAGATGAACCCTTTTGCGAACCAATTAGCTGGAAAGCTTCAAAGCTTCATAAGGCTTCATCTCGCCATCACTATTACACGCTCTCGCATTTTGCACCATATCTACCTTCATAGAAGGGCATGCATTGGTTTGTGGCAGGACACTGGATTTCAAATTATTCTGCACTCCATTGCACTTTCTGGCTATTAAGGTTGTTATGTGCCGTAGTGGGTGCTTGTGTGTGTCTCTCTCTTTCCCCCTGATTGTCTCCAGGTGCAGCCTCTTCCTCAGGTGCTCCTAATCCCCAATCAGGGCCTCCATAAAGGACCTGAGAAAGGCTGCAGTCGCTCTCTCCTTCTCCTCTGGCGCATGCAGGGCCGGCCTTAGACTTTTGGGGGCCCTAAGCGAGCTTTGGCTTGGGGACCCCCTCACTCTAGCACGTTCTCACTACACACAACACTGAACCAACTTTTGTCTTATGATGTTAGCATAAGCATAAATAAGCATGTAAACACTGTGGTCCTAACCTCCTCTAGGGGGGTCCAGGGGCATGCTCCCCCGGGAAGATTTTTTTTTTAAATATTGATGTTAAAAGCATCAATCTGGTGCACTTTGAGAGCAACATTAAGAGATCTATGGATACATCTCTCAACACCCATATGAAACAGAACTGTAAACAGATTTTTCTTTATGGATATTTTACAAATCACTTAAACTGTATTCTTGTTTTGTCATATAGTATTTCATAACTGTTTTTCATGTATTCTCTCTGGCTGTCCATCTCATAATGTTCACATAGAAACTAGCTGTCAATAGGAATATCATTCAGAAGAATTATAATTTCTTGCAAAAATCTGTCACAAAAAGAGGTTGCACATTTAAATTCAGGTGTTGTTATGGCAACGTCAGTGGCCAAACAGCCACATTTACTGCTGCAAATACGTTCAAACATGCTGTTGACACGTAAAACAGTGGCAACTATGCCACCATTTCAGCTGACTTTTTCTCAGAAATACTGTCACATAACATATATTTCAGTGCTAGGTTGATGCTTAGCTAAGCTAACTATGAAACACTTTAACTGACAGGACTCAGGATCAACGGTGTACTGTAAGGTAGCTTCATGTCGAACAGTCAACATTTTCCAGAGAGCTTTCTTTGAAATCACCAGGTAATGCTAAAAAAACATTACATTTAGATTGTATGACAAAGTGTTTATTTAATATATCTGGCTAGCTATAGCTACTTGCTAACGGTTTAGCTTACCCCGCGATTCAAAGTAACGTCAACGTAGCTGTAATTTATGCTTTGCTTACATGTTCGCATAACTTGGAAGTTTACTGACATTTACATACCTTGTTTATCTGGCTCAAGTGGTGGCTCTGGGGTTGTTGTGTGAGCCACCACTTGAGAATTGTCGTCTTTTTTAAGAAAATGTTTTGTTATGTCCATCTTCAAAAACTCTGAGTCCGACTGACAGTTTATTTTAAACATTGTCACAGCTCACAGGATAGGTACCTGTCAGCCAATAAGAGAGATGTTTATTTCCATTCAACTCTCTGGTTGCTCTGGTGTCTTGCCTCTGTTGCATTGACTGAACACGGGAAATTACATTCCTGCCGTCCTCTCTTGTGTCATGATGAGGTTCAGGTAAAGCAGGGTTAATGTATTATATTATTGACTCAATAATATAATACATGACTTTGAGAGTAGGCAATCTAGGCATATTAACACAATTAATTAAACATACTTATCACGGCGACGGTGTACTGATATATATTTTTTTGATTTAAAAAGGGAGCCCCTTAGTGGCTGCGGGGCCCTAAGCGGCCGCTTATGTCGCTTAATGGGTCGGGCCGGCTCTGGGCGCATGTGTGCAGCATGGTCTCTGTGTCTCCGTGTCTCCGTTTGTCTCTGTGTCTCCATGTCTCCGTGTGTCATGTGTCTCCGTGTCTCCGTGTGTCTCTGTGTCTCCGTGTCTCCGTGTGTCATGTGTCTCCGTGTCTCCGTGTGTCATGTGTCTCTGTGTCTCCGTGTATCTCTGTGTCTCCGTGTGTCATGTGTCTCTGTGTCTCTGTGTGTCATGTGTCTCCGTGTCTCCTTGTGTCTCTGTGTCTCCGTGTCTCCGTGTGTCATGTGTCTCCGTGTCTCCGTGTGTCATGTGTCTCTGTGTCTCCGTGTATCTCTGTGTCTCCGTGTGTCATGTGTCTCTGTGTCTCTGTGTGTCATGTGTCTCTGTGTCTGTGTGAGGCCTAGTTTAACGTGTGTGTTGTTCATTGTTAGGAGATGTGTACCTTTGTACCTTGTTTAATTTAGTCACTTTCTGTTAGAAGAAAGTTTATCTTAGTTTACTTTGCAAGTTGGCTGGTGAGCCCTTTTTCTTTGAATAATTAGAAGACCATCTTGTGGCTTCACAAACCAGTTTCCTCTCCTTTTTTCTCTTGCCCAGTTGTTTTGTATTGTGTGGCTTCCCTTTGGTTCCCCTAGTCCAGTAGGGAACGCAACAAAGGTATTCACTTGCAGTAATGTGAGCTGGAACTTTGGATAAAATCATCCACTAAATGGTTTATACACTCTGCCACCAGTGTGGGTATAATTATGATAACAATACTTGGATGAAAGGTACTCATTTAAGCTAATTATCTTAAATCCT